>NC_056748.1:550487745-550790245 GCF_019279795.1 Protopterus annectens
GCACTGCCCTAATCATCTATATCATGACTACATCACTGAAAACGGGCACTGCCCTAATCATCTATATCATGACTACATCACTGAAAACGGGCACTGCCTTGACCATCTATATCATGACTACATCACTGAAAACGGGCATTGCCTTGACCATCTATATCATGACTACATCACTGAAAATAGGCACTGTCTTGACCATCTATATCATGACTACATCACTGAAAACGGGCATTGCCTTGACCATCTATATCATGACTACATCACTGAAAACGGGCACTGCCTTGAGCATCTATATCATGACTACATCACTGAAAGTGGGCACTGCCTTGACCATCTATATCATGGCTACATCACAGAAACTGGGCACTGCCTTGACCATCTATATCATGACTACATCACTGAAAGTGGGCACTGCATTGACCATCTGTATCATGAATACATCACTGAAAATAGGCACTGCCCATAGAAATTTAGAGACCAACTGGTTTCAGTGACATAATTTCTAAGCAGCATTGTCATGTGTAGGCAGTACAGATTAAGAGTGTGAGGAGCATCTTGGCAATAGGCGTGTGGCTGCAGCCCGAGGGCCTCAAGGCCTTGGATCATTACCAGCTGCTTAAGTGGCTTATGCTTTGGAGAAAACTTACTTCTACCAAGGTCTATGATGCACACCAAGGCTGTATTACCTTATAGTCTCTTAAATAAGTGGTGAGTTTTACATTTTCACACAAACTGACTTCTGCTGGAATCTGAATCAGTAAGTGGTACTATAACCCCTAGAACAGACAGTTATACAGGAGGAATCGATGTCCCAAACATCTTTAGTTACAAGAAGGGTGGCCTAATGGTTAAGGTGTTTGCCTTCCAAACACAAGGTGCAGGGTTTGAGCCTCACAAGGGATAATTGGCTAGGCTTACAATTGCTCACAAGGGCAGTTAGCCTAGTACTAACCTATGAACCTATAAATGTATTTTGAGTAGTTACTGCAAACTATATATCTGAATAAATAATTTGTCAAATGAAAAATTCAGTGTGATAAAAAAATCCCCACAGCAATACACTGCCTTCATTATGCAGTGAAGAATTACAACATGGTATACATTTATAGCATGTATGTATATATTGTGTATCTATCTATCTATCTATATATATATATATATATATATATATATATATATATATACATATCTATATATTTCTATATCTATCTATAGCTAGATATATGTTTGAGTATATGAGTGTGTGTGTGTGTGTGTGTGTGTGTGTGTGTGTGTGTGTGTGTGTGTGTGTGTGTGCGTGTGTGTGCGTGTGTGTGTGTGTGTGTGTGTGTGTCTGTGGTTGCATGCACTCTTGCCATTGTTATCCAGGTCATGGCTGAAAAAGGTTCTGTGATACAAATGAATAAAATTAAAAAATAAAAATTGTGCTGGCTCCTAGGCTGTCGAAGAGCATATTACATGTATCTAGTATCCACTTTCCCTGATTCATTTTCACTTTAATGATTTGTATAAAACCAACTCACAGAATGAATGGCACTCAATGTTCTGAAATATTAAGACATATTTGTTTTCTGTGTGCCTCATGTACCACAGTGATAGGCAAACAATAATGTGACAGGCTGTTAAATTACTAGCCTTCTGATGTGAGAGATTTATCAATGAGAACAAAGGTAAGCAATGATAAATACTCAAAACTGGATAAAGGTAAGGAGACAGAATATGTGAAATGTATTATATTTTAATATACTTCAATCATTACCGAGCTCCCTTTACTAATATTATTTTATAAATGGTTGCTGTTTCTCCATAGTACAGTGTACTTCATGCCACAGTATCTGAATATATAACATTTATTTAAGAATACAGTGACATCTGCTTTTATGCAGATGGAGAGTAGCTGGGGATGTACATGAAAATGACTGTCTTCAGGTATTTCATGCTGAGAACAGCAAGTGACAGAATACAATGGTGTAGTCATTTTAACTAGGGAGCACATAAGATACATAGGAATGCTATTGACTTGTTAAATTGCCCTTCAGCTGCAGCAAGTAACTTCTGAAAATAGACTCAAGGACCAAAGGATTAACACAGGCATTCAAGGGTAAGAAGAGAACCCGTGGACATGACTGCAAATAGTGGGAGAGTCACTCCAAAGTCACTGAGCTCCATCAGGACAGCAGCAAGTCACTTCCCTGAGAACTACCAATGGGCTATTATAAGAACCAGGAAGAATATGGGCAAATCTGTACAGTGGCTATCCAGTGCTGACAGACACGGAGAAATATAAGTACATTTTATAATAGCAACACATAAAGGAATGCTTAATGCAACAGTATTGCAGAGACATAGCTAAGTACAACATGCATACTATATTAAACTAATGCTCTGAAAAGGCTTTGCACAAGTACTCACTTGCTCTCTCTCCTGTCTCTGTCTATCTATCTATCTATCTAAATATCTATCTATCTATCTATATATATATATATATATATATATATATATATATATATATATATTTGTGCATATGTGTGTGTGTGTGTGTGTGTGTGTGTGTGTGTGTGTGTGTGTGTGTGTGTGTGTGAAACACATCTCAGTTTTTATTAATCATTACAGAAAAAGCAGGACAGACAAGTGTCTCAATGGGTATTTTTATTTGATCTGACATCTGTCTTTCTGTGTCTAAGACTCTTTAAACTGCAAGAAAGCTCAATGCATTTTTACACAGCCATTTCTGAGACATCAGCATGAATTAATTTTCACTCTTCACCACACTGCTGTATGCAATGTGTGTTACATTGCTGCACCTGTGATGTCACTGAAATGCTGTATTTTGTTAACAATGATAAACCAATTTGAGGTTGCCCTTTGCTACATAATTATGAGAAAAATGCATTTGTTAATAATGTTTCCCTAATATAATTGTATGTGTGAAAAGTTTGTTTAGACAACTCTGACAAAAAAAAATTCAAAACAGTTCTAATGATGAAAAAAATGTACATTTCAGCAGATCTCCTTAACACTGCCAAAAGGGTCACATTACAAAGCAGTGGAGAAAACGCTGCTGTTTCAATGCTTAGACTGTATATTATAATTGAGTTAGGAAAATGAAAAGTGGACCTTTTCTGATGCAAATTAACTTCAATCCTTCAGAGAATTTTAATCGAGTGCACTGCAGATTACTGTTACATTTTAAGCATTACTTTTTTCATTCATATATTGTAAATGCCATATTGACCATGAAATTCAAAGCAGACTGGGAATCAGAAGACGCAATGCATTTGGAACATACTGCTTCAGTTCTACCTGAATGACGCTATCACAGAAAGATAAGAATGAGAAAGGAAAAAGCCTCTAGAATGGTGCAGCAGATTTTTCTTTTTTTTTTTGTTTTGTTGCAGCTTGGAAACATGTGATGTGAAAAATCTTGCAGATATAGTCAGCCTTATTCTTCAGATCTTGTTCCACAAGGGTTAAAATCACAACAGTTTGCTTTATCCACGTTCTGTGGTCTATTTTTCTTGACTGGAGTTTCTTTGTTGCATACTTTACTATCTCCCTACACAGACCATTGCATGTCTCTAACTTAGAAAGAACTGGTACAGATATGTGAGGATAATTATATAGACAGAGCAGTGGTCCAACCTTTCTGTAGTATGTTTCACTGTTTCAGTATCACTGGTCCCTCAATATTGCATTAGAGAAATTTAGCTGTTTACTGCCTTGTGCTAGCTACAATTTACTGCTTTCTCAATAGAAAATCATTGAATCAAGATAAAAATGTACTTCTTAACATTGGAAGAAAGGAAGGTTATGTATTTGCCCTCTAAATCCTTGAATAAGTAAGCTTGTGGAAGACAAATAGCACATGAAGATTACCTTAGCCATTGCTTCTTCTGTTTTTGCCTACACAATTCAGACTCTTTTAATATTTGTCAGAAATATAAATTCTTATCTAAATGAGAAATGCCTGAAAGCATGAAAGGAGCATTTAAGGAAAATGAGCCTTCCAAAATTAAAAAGTCAAAAGTGATTCAGAAAGAGAGAGTGAGAGAAATGAGCAGAGAGAAAACTCAGACAAGAAAGAAAACATAACCTAAGGAGACATCTGACTCCAACAAGAAAAGTGTATTCCTCTATGTTCTAACCAGCCCAGAGGCACACAGGATGAAGCTATAACTAGGGATTAGGCCAGCCCAGATGCACACAGGGATGAAGCTATGACTAGAGATTAGGCTAGCCCAGAGGCAAACAGGGATGAAGCCATGATGAGGGACCAGGCCAGCCAAGAAGCACACAGGGATGAAGCTATGACTAGGGATTAGATGGCTCAAGTACAGTAAGTGGCTCAGGCATCTGTCAGTGCTAGTAAGGAGGATGGACATGAATTTCTGGGCAGGGGTGTGTGGCATAGGAGGATCATTCCTCAAACCCTGGTGGAGGCCAAGACTTCATCACCTTAAGGCCCAGGGCAGATATGCTGTTAACTAGTCCAACACACTCCCCTCCAGAAGGTGAAATCAACACAGAGAGGGTAAGGCTTGGAAGAAAGTTGTAATACACATGGCAGCATATATTGCACCATTGCTTCTATGTACAACAAAACCATCCAGAACAATACTGAGTAAAAGAGATGACTGACCTGGACAAGCCAAAAGCAGATACAGCTAAAGAACCTTTACCCATTGCTTCTTTGTTCTTCCAATTTTTAACTACAATCTGTTTGTCCAGAAGGATTTTAATACTGTCTAGAAAATGACCTGGCAATGTCAACAGTGTATACTGGTCTCCCTTTGTGAACAAAGTATGTCTCCATCCAGACATCATTGATGTAAACTTTCACTGGTAATGACAAAGGCCCAGGCAAGTAACAGAAAATGCAGTAGTCATCTCTGTCCCTATCCTTAGAGAAAAAAAAGTAGGGGGATTCAATAAAGCCTACGCAGTCATTCTTCACTGTGTGTGCATTGCTGTGTGATGCTCACATGGCCACAGACACTTTTGAATTCAGTAAGCACTGTGTAGTGGCGCACACCACAGCACAAACAAGGTAAACACCATGGTATACTAATTACAACATAAGCAGCTGAATTGCATATTAAATAACCAATCCAACATGGTTTAGCTATTCAACAAGCTATAAAATATCCATGTAGACTCTGCTGGTTTTTCATGTGGATTACAAAACTTTTGGAATACAAGCATGGAAAGGAGGCTACACAAACAGAATGTTAGGAACTGCTGCTGCCTTAATTCATTTGTATGTGCTACAAGCGGAAGCCAAGGCTGCTGCTGCTGCTAATAGACTTAAGTTGTGAAGGAGAAGAGTTTTCAGGCCCTGTTTAACTTTTCACAATCTACACAATGTGGAAATTGTGGAGCTCTACAGGGTGGACAGGGATACACTACAGGAACTCTGTGACCTCTGCCATCCTCAACTCAGAGTCAAAGTCAGCCAAGGGGAGCTAATTCCAGTGGAGATGAAGGTATGTATAGCCCTTAGAATCTTAGCTACAGGTACCTTACAGAGACCAAACAGGGAACATGCTGGGGCTGTCACAGGCACCAGCATCCAGGATCTCCCACTAGTTTCTGAATGCTGTGATCCAACATGCCAGTGACCACATATATTTCCCCATAGTTCTGAGGACAGGGACAGAAATTGGCAGGAGTTCTGTTATGTATCACACTACCCTGAAGTACTGTGTGTCATACATTGCACACATGTACAAATAAAGGCACTCCCTTGGGAACAGGGTAGGCTCTACATTAACAGAAAGCGCTACCACTCTGTCAACTGCCAAGTCATGTGTGATGCCAAGGGAATCATCTTAAACATGTGTGCTGGCAACCCTGGCAGTTACCATGACTCACATTTCTAGCATACCTCCCAACTATACCAGATGTTTGCTGGGGGGATCTCCCACAGGGGCATTTGCTGAGGCATGCAGGCTATGCACTGGAATGATGGCTGATGACACCCATCAGAAATACACACACACCCACAGAAGAATACCATAATGAGGCACGTGCTCAAACAAGAAATAATATAGAGCATGTGTTTGGGCTGCTGAAGTCACAGTACCAGTGCCTTGATACATCTGGGGAGCCCTGCAGTACAATCTATGGGCATGTACATAAATATTCACAATTTGTGCCCTGCTACACAACATCATCCTGAGAAAACATCTTCAGTAGAATCAGCAAGGGGAAGGAGCTTACATCCCATCACAAATGCCAAGGTGAGGACAGCCACAGGCAGATAAGGAGTCAGATGGTAACCACCAGCTGCTGTGGATGTAGGCAGATTCTCAATACGCCCGTGCATTGGCTAAGAGACAATAAATAGCACACTCACTCACTACCTAGGGGTCTAAAACCTTCCTCCTACTCACATACATATCCTAAATCAATGGCAGGCAACTCACAGAACCTTTACCTCTCCATGTATTGGTTGTGTACTGCTTGCATCAGAGAGAGTTAGCCCTGAACTAAAGCTGTGTCACAGCTGAAAAATACCATGTTGCTTGAAGCCATCTACAATCACCTGTTTCTTAGCATCCGTGAAGGGGGGATCTAAGTGGATTGACACGCCTGGGAGGCATACTCGTACGTGTCCTAAAAGGCAACAGATGGGTAATAGACATAAGTGTCACATAACTATAAAATAACTGTTTCCAGATAAAACAGAAATGGTAGGCAGTCAGTATTACACTGTAGAAACATAAACCAGGCTACAGATGTGAAATACTAACAGGCAGGATGCAAAACAAGGAGAGTAACAAGAGCAACATATTCTTGTTTCTGCTATAACAGTAACTCAGTTTTGCTCCCCACCCAAAAATCAGTCCATCCTTGTTTGTGCTACAGCAGTAACTCACCTTTGCCCCCCCAAAAGAACAGTCCATCCTTGTTTGTGCCATAACAGCAGCTCAGCTTTGCTCCACCCACCCAGAACAACAAGCAATGCCCCATTTCCTAATAAACCATCTTTGAAATGCTAAAAGTACTATCAAAGGACCTGTCCCTGAAGCATTTGTACATATTTATCAAAAAGCATTCCATTTTCATGTATTGTCAATCATGTATACCTCTGAAATGGCTTGAAAAATGCCCATTCCATTAGTACACTTGTAACTAATGCATACAATAAAACTGTAAAAGGCTTTGCTTCAGATTTTTCTTAAATGCATTCTGCCATATGCAGAATGTAGATGATAAAATGGAAGCATACCTTCTTCTGAAGTTCAGTTCTCCTCTGTATAGATATATCCTGAAGAAAAAGAGTTTTTCAGTCTTTCAAACATATGCAACTGTCCTTACCATCAGTTTTCCTAGCTACATGGTTGACATTTTATATGGTGTAGATTCCGGGCTGTTAGCATGGTGAATATGCAAATAAAGAGTGAACTCATTAGAATTGCTAAATCCCAAAAACCTGGATCCATGTAGGAGAAGTAAAGATAGTGCAGGCACTCCCTCAGTGTTTGTTTTTAATAGATTACACATGTAAATGATTAGTAGTTAGGAGAAGTAAAACACAACAGCACTGCAAGCTGCCTTAGTTCCACTGGGTGTGACAGGTTAAAGCTACAAAGTGTTAGATGCATGGTTCAAAATGTAACAAGCAATGCACAAGTCACAGGGTATGTTCTTTAACATCTTTAACATCCAACCCACCCTTCATTTGCTGCCAACTGCATATGATATTATTTCCACTTAATATTCTCACACATTTTAAGGTCAATGATATAGAATGGCTTACACGCTGCATGTATCAGATTACTTCTCAGATAAAATAAGAATGGCCAAAAAACACAGAAATGTAAGGCAGAGCTATATATTTGCAAGCAATAATCATGACAGGTTGAATCATCAGTAGGTGTACTACATCCAAAACTAATACATTTATAAATAACACTTGCATGGTTTGATATTAGTATAGATGTTGTTGAGTTGGTTGTGTGTATATTGATTTAAGTTCTTTGCTGCAAAGCTGTGTGGCAACGAGGGATAAGGCACCCATCTTGTGTTCTGAAGGTGCATTTGAGTGACAGTTGTAATCCAGAACCATGTAGAAATATTTCATTTGTACTAACATTTTCAATTGTGTATGCCATAGATTGCTTTTCCTCAGTTCACATACCTCTCCCTTTTCTTTTCCTTTTTTTTTTTTTGGGGTGGGGGCTCTCTGCACTGTTTGCACAATGTGCCATTTAGGGCAAACTGGACAACTTGCCAGACAGGACCCAGAAATAAACCGGATGCTTTCAATTAATACTATTAGACATTGCACAGACCTGTTAAGTGGCATTGCATAGCAGTTAACAGCAAGACCTTAAGAATGATTAGTAAAATAAGGAACATCATGTAACTATTTCTGTGGCAGCATGTGTAAGTGTAAGACTGCCATGCACATGGTCCTGGGTTCAAATACAGCATATTCCATACACATTTACTGCTGCATCACTTCCTATTATAGTCACTCTTACTTATAACCCTTGAAATGTTGTAGCTGATATTAGTTATATGTATTAGGACTGAGGCACTCATATTGTGTCAGTTATGTATTAATTTATCTATGTAGTATTACATTTATTCTCAAATATATGACTGTGGGTATATTGTATACTATATTCCTGAAAGTATATTTCTGCTATCTGGACTGCCATGGCCTTTATATTTGTCAAACACAAACACAACTGTCTGTACATCCAATAACCTTAAATTTGCTTTGCTTGCTACTGTTGTCCTCCTCTTACCATCACCCAAATGCGGTACTCAGAGGTGCGCACTGCTTAGCACTGTGTTGGTGCAACGGTAAGGGGAGAGCAACATTTTTAAATAGTGTGAGTGCTCTCAGTAAATGAGATGACTGGAATTGGTGGAAAAGCATCATTCTCCATTGCTCCATATCCACAGCAGACATGGCAGAGATGTTAGGTTTAGGGCAATGAGATGGGGTGTTCAAGGAATCCAAGATTTTTATTGGACTCCTAATGAAGAACCACAGTGCCAGGTTTTTGCAGGGGGACTATTCTGGCTCCCAGTGTAAGTCTGAAGCTTGGGATAGTTTAGCCTGGCTGTAACCAGTGGCACTGGTATCCCCACATTAGTTAACAATGTAGGCATTGTAACAATGACCTCCGTAGGAGGAAGTAGAGGGATACACTTGACCATTTCATTGGGGAATATCAGACTGCGGACATCCCACACCTGTGTAAATATCAACTACAGAGAGTACTTGTAAGACTTAAAAGCTGAATATAGACAAGACTGGTATTCATAATAATATTCTGTTTTGTTCCTGTTTTTCCACAGCTGCCAGGGACTGTGAGGTCAATGCAGGAACCCATGGGGCTAGATTGGCGAGGATAAAGGAAGCAAGTGGTATGTGTGCAGCAGAATAGTAGTGTTATTCTAGCATTAAAAGTTAAAGATAGCTTTTTTTGGTATTTTATAGAGTTGTATCAAATTGAGCATGCATATCTCAACTGTAAAAGCAAATATGCATACATTAGTGTGTAGCACAAACCAAGAGTCCAATATTACAATATCAGATTGAACATGCATATCTTAACTGTAAAAGAAAGTATGCATATATTAGTCTGTAGCACAAACCAGGAGTACAATATTAGACTTTAGTCGGAGGTTGTGGGTTCAAAGACTACACTTCCCAACTATGCAGCACTGTTAATTTTTCAATTATGTGTAATTTAAAGGATTAAACTAAAAGTTTTTACCAGTGGCACTCATGCCTGCTGTAAATTGTAATCTGTATAATTGGAACACATATATGTGCAATATATGCACATGTCAAGGAGAAGTTGCTGCAATCTGTAGTATACTGTGCATCTGTTAGAAGCTGGCAGGCTTAAAGGTAGTTATCTGTTAGACATTGGTAGCCTTAAAAGTAAAAGTTAAGATAATAGAGTCAATTGTATCAATGCATTGGATGTCACGTATGAAGGTACTAGTGTTATCTCTTTTTTTCTTTCCCCCACCCTTAGTTTCCCTTTGTTTTATTTTAATTTTCTTTTGCTTTTTATTTATTTATTTATTTTTGTATTAACATGCCATCAAATTGTCTCCATGTCATCCTTTGTGCCACATCACTAAATGTTCCACAGCACAGTGGGATAGGCCTGCCCACAGGATCTGCCTACTCCCCCTCCACCAGCTCCAGCACTGCTACCCAGCATGACTGGAAGCAGTCTGGCAGCACCGCCTCTGCTGCCCCTGCACTACCTGCCCCTCAGGAAGTCCTGCCCTAGAGGCTGATCCAGTGGTACCCTCTGGGAGCACTGGTGGAGGTAGCGATTTTAACACCTAAGATGGTGCTTAGGGTTGTGTGCTGCACTGTTGGTGCACATCTACTCTGGCTGGACAGGCTGCTCTTCCCTCATTTTACAAACTACCAGGAAGAGGAGATTCAGACATCAAGCACTCCGACCAGTGGTGGAGTCAGGTGGCAGTGATGACAGTCCAGTGGGTGAGAACTCGATTCTCAATGTCACCCAGCTTGATGACCATAGGTTCATGATGCCCTTTCCCTCATCCCAATGATAGTGTACCCCAACATTTTGTGTCCATCACTGTCCCTGCCTCTTGTCTTGTCTGTCTTGTCTGTCTGCAGTTGCTGCCTCACCTACCCAACTTACCTCAACCAGACATTCTTATGTCTCTTCCACAACATTCCTTTCTCTCAAAAAAATGTGTACCTGTCCCACAAAAAAAATCATCCCATACATAGCTCTCTATTTCACACGCATTTCTTTTTGACACAGTTGATTCAGTCTAATTAACTACACAACATGATAGTGTTGTGGTCGCCCCTCCCTCTGGAGGTGACAGTCCAAATTCAGTTAATATTTGGCAGATATGTTCACTTTTCACTGTTAAGGAAATGGATAGGTATGGTTATTTCCTACTTCCCCTCCTGCACACTCCTGCCCTGCATTCCCTTTGTTCTTCCCCTTGCTTGCTCCCCATTTCACCATTGTTCTATCTTCCTCATTTATTTTCTTTAATGCATTATTGTGAGATGGTGTGCAGCATGCACCAATGCGCAGCAATGGTAATGCAAATTAGTTAGAAGTATTACATGCAGCTGTATTCAAACCTGGTACCTTCTGGTCACAAAAAATAATGTATCATTGCTTTAATTGCATTAACACATGCTGCCACAAAGTCAATTAAGTAGCAAATGTATTCCAGAGACTCAATACTAACTGTCAGACTTTGTTCCTCCTCTGCTTGCTCCCCATATCACCACTTTCCTATCTACCCCATTTTAGCACCTTTAATCTGATCAAAAATAGAATCACAGACAACACATATGAGCAGCAAAAAAGCAATGGATCCCTTCACATTTTGGGCTCCATGTTTGTGAATAGATGCTCTGCGACAAAATTCTACAACACATGTTGTCTAATCAGTTCATGTCATTGCATTATCACTCTGTAAGGAAAAGTATTTTAAAGTATTAGAGACACCTGTATCCAAACCCAGTACTATCTGGACCAAAAAAGGAATGTATCAATGCATTAACATGTGCTGCCATAGAGTCATTTAATCAGTCAGTGTATTTCATAGACTCACTACTAACTGTCAGGCTTTAGCAATGTGGCACACATCTGTGCACTGCTTACCTACGTGCAAACGTGTATTTCACATATGCATGAACTTTGCTAACCATCAATCTGATGCTTGCCACACTATGGAAATGTTTGTATTATGCTGTATTACTGCTGTTTACTGTCCATTTCTGGTGTATGTCATGAAATTACATGTGTAAACATTAGAAACTGAGGGGTCTATCTAACAATATAGCACATATTTACAATACATCCATCAGTTGCCATGCACCAAGTACTGGACTCTGGTGTCTCAGAACTTTTTTCACAAATATATCAACTACAGTACAAAATGTAATATCAAATGTTGTGTGCTATTCAATTCACATCAATCTGGTGACATGCAGGACTACAACTATTGACCCATATGTCTAAGAACACTAATCTGCAAAGCTAGGGAAAGAATCAGCATGGACCATATCCACAGGGATATAGGTATCCTTCAACACACTTGACCCTACACATTTTGCTTTGGTCATGGGTACATCTTGCTTACTGAACCTTGAGGACTTTTTGAATACTGACCTCACAGACCTGGAAGAGAGATAACAGGACATACCACCTATGTTGACTTATCCAAGGTCTTTGGCACTATCCCCCATTCATGTGCTATAGTGAAGATCTCTCATGTGGAAATTAAGCCATACAGTAGTACAGAGATAGACAATTGACTCACTGACATAACATACACTCTTGAAGTTGGGGAATGCACTTCCACCAGTAGCCAATTACCATTAGAATACCACAAGGATATGTGCTGAGTCCTCAACTGTTTGCAAACTACTTTCCCGAAGCATAAGCAATGGTAGATGGCCTGTGTTTTACCAAGTTTGCAGATGACTGGTAACTGGATGCACTAATATAGAGTCCGCCAATAATGGTAACATATTACGGATGAGGCTGCCACACACAAATGATTGGTGCCAAGCTCACAAACTGAACTTTAAAGCATACAATGGCTCACTGTCCCCTTTGGCAAATGAAATATCCCTGCTAATTATGATATGCATAGCACCCCTCTAAGCTCAACACAGTATTGTAAGACTTGGTAACACATGTTGATAGCAATCTACACTTTCATCACGATGTGGCCATAGTGGTGACACACACATTCTGCATTGCACACATCATACATTTTGACATCACATCCAAGACCAGGGTGGTCATACCTCTGCTGTACTCTAGCCTTATCAGACCACTAACTGAATACAAGACTCCCTTCTGTCTGTACTTCACCAGACACCTGCAGCAATTGCAGAAAACACAGGGTTGTGCCTGGGAGACTCCTGGACTTCCAAACATGATATACATGGAAAGACTGAAAGACCTGTCAGTGTACTTAGTATCATGCAGGCTGCTGAGAGGTGACCTAAACCTGGAGTGCAGGGCAGTCTCAGACCCTGTCCTACTGGAAATACTGCACATCTGCAAATCAAATGGGACAAGAATAACTTGGCCCAGGGTTCTCAACCTGGCCTCTGACATAAACAGAACATGCTGGGGAGACAGATATATCCTCCAATGACTCACACTCTTCTGTAATAGGCTCCCACTACATGTGAATTAGTGCTCGTCAATGACTCTTTTCAAGTACAACCTTGACTACTGGTTGGTTGATTTTAAAGTCACCTCTGGGGTGGGACCTATGTAGATCATTGACAGGGCTAGTTGGTGCTGCTCACAAAATTGCTCTACTAACAATGACCATCCAACTATGCTCAATAAGGGTACTTGTATCTTTACACAACTAGTCTTCTAAACACCATACAGCCATGAGGCTAGTAGCCTCCTATATTCATATGAAGCTATGAGCCTATGCAGGTCTCCCAACATTTTATCTCCAACATGGCCTGCTGATGTCATCTATTATAAGTTCACCTGCAGTCATGCTAAAGTCCGACTTCTGCCATGGTACTTGCTTAACTTTCTGTATTCTGTAGCCTGTATACTTAGGTAAGAGTTCTGTCCTTAATGCAGTCAACTGGCCATGTATATCTGTGTCATCTGGGCATGCATGTCTGTGTCTATGCAGAAGAGCAGGAGTGTGTATTCTACAGTTACTGCTCCAATCCCATGTATTGCTAGTATTTTTATGCTTGCACATGCCTATACATCCATTTCATGCAGGCCTCCCAATTTCATCTCTCCAATATGCACTGCTGATGTCATCCACTATAAGTTTACCTGCAGCCATGTAAAAGTTAGAGTTGCACCATAGTGCTTGCCTAAAGTACTGTGGTCTGTAGTCTGTGACTTTGGATAGGTCAGGGTTCTATTCTCATTGTATCCAACTGTGTTTGTGTGTGAGCTGTTGCTTGACATTACAGAGACCATTTTACATCAGCATGTGGGACGCTGTTATATTTTCTTCAACAGACACTGCTAATGTCATCAGCTATAAAGTCTTGCCTGAACTATTCCATGCTGGGCTTGAGCTGTGGCACTTGCATAAAGTATTGTGTACTGTAGTCTGTGTACTTAAATAGGTAGGAGTTCTATTCTCACTGCAGTCATCTGGATGTGTGTGTGCTGTTGCTTGGCATTACAGGCAGCATTTACACTAGCATGTGGGATACTGTTTTCCTCAACAGACACTGCTGGTGTCATCAGCTATAAAGTGTTGTCTGAGACACTTCAAGTCAGACTTGTGCCATGGCGCTTGTGAAAAGTACTGTGTTCTGTAGACTATGTAGTTAGATAAGAAGGGGTTCTAATCAACTGGGTGTGTGTGCATGTATTTTTGTGCACTCACCAACCTTGTTTGTGTGTGTGTGTGTGTGTGTGTGTGTGTGTGTGTGTGTGTGTGTGTGTGTGTTCGTGCACTTGCTTGTCAGTAATGAGTTTCTACAACTGCATGTGGGACATTGCTTTTACCAACTTCCACTCAACAAACTCTGCTGATTTGTAGATGTGCAATATACACATCAGGGCAGGGTCAGAGATGTCCTGTAATCCAGGCACAATTCACCTCACCCTTTTCAATACAGATTTCAGAACAGGGCATTCCGGATATCCACATACATCATACCATGGTTTGTAGGACCTGTATTTTCTTGGTGTAAACCCCCCCATGATCTATCCAGCTGCTGTAGGTGTCTAGTGAGTTACATGCAAAATGAAGCACCATACTGTATTAGTATTCAGATGAGGTTTGAGTACAGTGCTGTTATATCTCCTCTGATCTGGATATAATGGCCTGACTTCTGAGGTGCACAATGTAGCCTTCCCATACCACTGTGGACACTTGGTTGAAGATCAGATTTCTATCTATGTGCATTCCCAAATCTTGCACCACTGGTTTCAGCATGGAGGGAGTGTTGTCAATGGTGTATTTACCAGGAAATTCCACTTTGTGTAAGACACAAATCTTGACACATTCTGTATTTATTAGTAGACTGTGTGGCTTTGGCACCAATCATTTGTGTGTGTTAACCCCTCTTATAGTCACATTATTGGTGGACTCAGTGATTGCAACCAATATGCATGAATCAATGGTGACAGCTGAAATAGTAGAGGTTGATTCACCAACTTTCACAGTATGTGGTCTGTCAGTGAGGACAGTGGTTAAAATGGGTCTATATTACAACGTTGAACTAAAACAAGTTTGAACGTTGTAATATCGAATCCTAACATCTGAAAGTGAAAAATAGTGAAGCCATCGCACATCAGTTTTTTTTCAGTTTAGGTTTAAGGTTAGTTTTTGTTTTTTTTTTTTTTTTTGTCACGGAACAGTGATTTTTTTCCCTGGGAAAAAATTGCTGTTCTGTGCTTTCGGTTTTGTTGGGTTTCGAACATAACGGTTCGATATTACAATGATCAAACTTTTGTAAGTTCAACGCTGTGGTATAGACCTGGTTAACACATCTAGTGACGTAAGTGTTAATCCCCAGCTGGTAGAGTTTGTCAATGATACCTGAGTAGGGGATTTTGTCCAAACTAGCACAAATCGAGATAGGCAGTATGCACTGTGTTACCTTCACGCAGGCCTATCACAAAAAAATAATGGGCTGTGACAACATCACAGATCACCTGTAGCATGACTCAGAACACACACCTAACTAACATGGCATGATACACACTTCAACATTCCCTCCAGATGGACTATGTTCCTGTAGAAGGGTGTACATCTACACACATCCCTCTGAGTGAGCTGGGGAAAGAAACTGATGCATGCATGACCATCTTGTCATCATGGATCTTCTCTGAATGGACACTAGTAATATCCTGGCTGTGTGCAAAAGATGTGTGAGTTTTTGATGCTACATCTATGTCTGTTACATCTGTCAGATGCCCTCACAAAACCTTGCTTGCTTACATTTGAAAAAACAAGTGAGTAGGGAACCACACCAGTTATTTTATTGCATCAACTGCTTAAGTATCTTTGAATATATGCAATTATATACCCTCTATGACATCAATTTAAATGCACTTTGCTTTATGTACAAAGTCTTTACCTGCAACTGTCATTTCCAGTGTTGAATCCATGGATTTCTAAAGGGACGGATTTATTTCATGTTGTTACTCATGCACCTGATGATAGTCTCACTAAATTAAATTAACTGGATTACAAGCTTTTTAAGATGAAAAATTACAAGTGGAAAATGCCTACTTTACAGAGGCTATTCAACGTAACCAGGTTCTGAAAGGTCTTCGGCTATGAAGGTTCCCTACAGGCTTGGATAAGGATTCCCTATTGCATCATGATCTATTGGTATGTTTAATTGCGCCATAGCTGTGAATATATGGAATTATTGGTGAAGTATAACCAGAAGTCAGAAGTCAGATCAACTATCAGTGGAAAGTAATCAACTTGAACAGCTCATTATTGGGGATACAGAGTGTATTAGGTACCAATTTGAACATGCTAGAATTTTTCTAGCATTGACCACCAACTTGAACAGATAAAGAACCAAAACAAATGTGAAACAGACTGAATATCTTATCAAGAAAGCATGGTTTATTCATCTCTATCTCATTCACAAACTTGGGGCAATAAATCTTTTTTTACTCCAAATAATTATGGAAATGATGAGTCTACCACAGTTGTGCAAGCTTTTGCTGAACATACAGGTAGAGAACAACTTATGGTTTATCATCCTGAACAGGGATACTTGCCAGTCCTTTAGATTTTCCATCTCTAAGACTTTTAGAAAGGCTGAAACAGAAGAACGGTACAAACCAATGGAGAGGGAGAGCAGGATCCCTGCCTCCATATCAGAGCCAGTGAGAAAAGAGGCAAGGATCCCCTCCCATAAAACAAAACCAGTGGAGGAATTCAGGATGGTCACACCCTCAACATTAGAATTAAATGTACCAATCATTCTTACATTCAAATGAAATACTGACTGGCTTCTAAGCGCTACCACTGGTTCAGTTCAAATTAAGCATTTATGCAACATGGCCACCAGTGTGGAAGGGGACTTTAAAATCTACAATGTCAGTGAGTAAAACATTGACAATGACCTGGTAGAACTACTAGCTAAAGGAATGCCTTTTGTTCCTTCAAAATATGCAAATATTGCTCACACCTTAATTGATTTGAAATGTCTTGTTAGAAACTGAACTTTAAATTGATTTTCAATTAATCTGTACTGGTGTCTAATGGATTCTGTATCTGAAGCACTTTTACCCCCCCCCCCGAAATCCACGTTACACATTTTTAAGAAAACGGAACCCATATATATTTATATAGAGAAAATGTTAAGGCCTATAGTTAATAAAAATGAAGTGATTCTAACAGATACCAAGCGATTCATAACTGAGTTATTTATATACACTGAAGTATGTTGCCATACAGAAAGAGTAGTATACTGTGCCCTATGCCAGGTTTGCCCCATGTTTTACGTGGGAAAAACAGAACGAAAATTAAAAGAATGGATAGGAGAACATATTGGGGCAATAAGAGATCAAAATGATGTTAATGCCCTAGCTAAGCATGTAACATTTTTTCCAGAACATAGTTTTAAATTTATTGTGTTGGATGTAATTAAACCAGACGTTAGAGAGGGGGCATGGCAACCACTTTTGGAAAAACACGAATTGGAATGGCAATTGAGATTAAATTCCAATAATTGGCCAGGAATCAACAATCATGTCTCTATTAGTAGTATTTTAAAACTAAAAACTCTACATAGATAGATTATTAAAAAAGTAAAAAATAATAAAAAATGAAATTTGATAGACTGTTTTGATACCTTTTCCATTAAGTGTCACCATAAGATACACAATTGGTGGGTCAATATACTCTCTATATATTTTAAATTTTACATCTTGGATATTTTATATGGATTTTATAGTTTTAAATATTTAAATATTTAAGATGTACATTAATTTATACGCTAACTTTATACATTATGTATTCCCTATTTAATATTTAATATTTATTACCACATATATGGTAAGGAGTGTATATATATATATATATATATATATATATATATATATATATATATATATATATATATATATATATATATATATATATACATATAAAAATATACATATTTACATATACATATTTATATTTTTGTACTGTTGCAATTACAAATTAATTAATTTTTAAATAATTACATTTGTTCTTATATACATTTATATATCATATCATTTCACTGTTTTCATCATATTTTATTACAATTGTTAAATTAGTTACATCAGAGTAGAATCACTAACCATGTATTCATTTATTTATTTTTTCTTAAAATAACTTACAATTTTATAATTTCAGTATATTTGTAGGTACTTGACATTATTTGAATAGAGAGTTCTAGTTTCCATGTTTTATTAATGCATCAGGTCCATAAGTTATTTTGTATGATTTCATATGCTACGTCTCTGTGCACGATCCATGCCTGTCCTAATTCAGTCTATGTTAGTAAATGTATTTTTTACCAGGACAGAAAAGGTTAATCAAGTCGTTCTTTTAATTGTTAAAATGATGTCATTGAATGAAGTGTATATATTTTATGTGTATTGTGGGTAACTATTTGTATTTGAAAAAGTTTGGCATTGCCAAACGAAAGCGCTCATTTCAAGGAGTTATCTTTTTATTGAACTACGTTATAATAAACATCATTTGCTTATTTGAATCCAGCTTCGTTTCTTTGGAAGCAGCAACCAGTCTTATTGTGCTTTTGGACGTTTCAGTTGGTTTCGTTGTGTGACTATTTATATACACTGAAGTTTTTTCAAGGACCAGTGAAACACTGTTAATGGTAACATTGGATGTTAACTCCCTATTCACCTCTATCCCTAATGACATAGGTGTACAGATGTTACGTGAATACTTAACGTTAGATGGAACATACACAGCTAGTAGAGTAGAACTTATATGCTTATTAATGGAACAAGTACTAGACAACAACATCATGATATTCAGTAATAAGACCTATAGACAAAAAGAAGGTGTAGCCATGGGCACTACAAGTGCGAATAGTTGTGCAAATATAGCAATGGCTAACTGGGAAAGGAAGTGGATAGTATTTGAGAAGTGGCAACAAGTTAAATTCTATAGACGCTTTATAGATGACCTCTTTTTGTTATGGCAGGTAGAGAGCCAGAGCTAACGTGTTTCCACAAGAGCTTAAATGAGAGCACTACCTTTTTAAAATTTGAGATGAATCATTCAGAAAGTAACATCACCTTCCTTGATGTAATGGGGAACAGGGACCCGCAAGGGAGTTTCTCAACCCAAGTATATAGAAAGGAGTGCTACAAGAATACATATATACATAGAGGGAGTATGCACCCCCAACATATTTTTAAAAATGTTATGAAGGGGCAAGCATTAAGAATTTCAAGATTAACAGCAGAAGAGACAATATTTGAAAATGATGATAGAAGATTTGAGTGGAAATTCTTAAAAAGAGGTTATAATCACAATGAAATGCAAGAAGTAATGACAGAAGTTAAGACTCTGAGGCCCACAAAGGGCAAACCTTATTTCTCACAAGGAGAAAGTCAGATGATGAGTAAAATAGATATATCCCACTCAGATAAAGTTAAAATAGCCACGGATTATACATCTGATGTTAGGATTATGAAAGATATTGTGAGGAAACACTGGCCTGTACTTACAAGTGACCCGCATATAAGAGGGTTGGAGAAGAACCAGTAGTTTGCTATAGAAATAAGAAGTCACTAAAAAGACACCTTTGTTATGCTAGTGCAGACAAGAAATCAAAAGAAAAAGAAGAACAAGTAGGAACAATATCATGTGGTAAGTGTAACCAATGTAAATAGATAGATCATAGTAATAAATTTGAACACCATGATATAGGAATAGAGTTTACATTTAAAGTTACGGCCATTTGCAGTACTCAAAATATAGCATATTTAGCTATCTGTAATGTGGGTTCATCTTACTATATAGGTAAGACGAATAGGGAATTTAAAACAAGGATAAGAGAGCATTTACTAAGCATTAGGAATTTAGATAAAACTAATGCTTTGGCCAAACGTGTTGAAAATGGGTTCCACACATAATTTTAGATTTATGGCCATTGAAGTGGTTAGTGAAAATAATACAGGGGGAGATATAATCAACAAAACAGAAACGTCAGAAGTAAGGTGGATAGTCAGGTTAAGAGGCAACAGAGGTAAGGGACTAAATAACAGGATACCATTAAAGCTTATACTAAAGAGCAGGTCTCTGCGTCAATGAGACCCAGTATGAATAGGAATTATGTTAGCAGTAGTATTAACTATGTATGTTAAATCAAAGTTATGAAGTTTATAACAGAATGGTGCATACTTACGATGAAACTGAATTATGACATGGGAAACAGTTAAAGGATTCGTTTTATTATTTTTATGTATGTATTTTATATTTTTATGTACTTGGATATTAGCTGATTTCATAATTTCTTAGAGGAGAAAAAGGTTGGTATGGATTTAATCAACCTCCTGGAAGAATTACTTGAAATTTTGCTCACCAAGAATTGATTCTGTTTGATGGACAATAGTACAGTCAAATAAAGGGTGTAGCAATGGGGGCTAATTGCAAGTCCATCTACAGTAACATCTTTATGGCATGGTGGAAGAAATCCTTCATACTGGATGGATGATTTAACCAGTCAATTCCGTTTTACAGTAGATATCGTGATGATTGTTCATTGCATGGAAAGACTCCAAGGAAACCTTTAAGAAATGTTTCAACTTTATCAATGAGAGTACTTATCAAATGCACACACCAAGATTCCATACTTGGATGTACTCCTTGAGAAAAGTATACCGTAAACCTATGTACTCTAGCACATTCCTACACATTTCTAGTGCCTACCCCATGACACAAAAAAGATCTGTTGTCAAGGGCCTATTTGTGAGGGCTGCCAGAATGATTACAAATGAAAGGGACTTCTTAAGAGGAATGTTTAGTGCTGCAATCCATGTTTTTAAGAATGAGTTACCTTACCATTCTAATTACAAATGTTAAAGGGGAAGTAATTGCAAAAAGGAAAAGGGATTTTAGACCCTATTTTGGCTTTGACCCATGTTGGGAACAACTAGCTTCTACAAAGGAATAAGCCAAGGGTTACAAGTCCATATTCCTGCTCATTTATTACGAACTTCAATCTTGACAGCAAAGTTATTAATTGGATTCTTAACAAGAACTGGTCGAGCCTGAGAGAAGGGAATGAATTTCAACAACTTTTTGTGAAAAGCCACACATAGTATATAGAAAAGAAAAAATCTGAAAAACATTTTTGAGTCTGTCCCAATTTTTTGCCAAGGGGGGACTTCAATCAGACAGATGAACAAATATGGGCACTGTTCTTTTTGTAAATGGTTCCATACACGGCTGGAATTTTACATCAGTGACAGACGTTTTCACGAAGATAAATTTAACTGCTGTAGTAAAGGGGCTATTTACATAGCAATGTGTCAGGCTGATATTGTTTTTATATTGGTTAAACCAAATAGATGTTAAAAGAAAGAATGTATGAATAATTTTATGACATCTGGAGAAATATGTCTACTAATGCTTTGACCAAGTACCATATGGAAGTCCCGAAACATGCTTTTAAATTTGTTATTATGGAACGGGTGCCTCATAATGCAAGAGATGGACCATGGCACCTCCATCTTGAAAGCCAAGAACTCTATTGGAAATTCATCTTTAAAGGTGACAGCTGACCAGGCTTAATAAGAGTACCTCAATTTCCTGTATTTTAAAATTAAAATCCTTATTCAGATAAGAATCAGAACTGGAGAATAACTGTTATGTTATTTTTAAAAAGTGTCTGGTGTTGTCACTTTAAGTGTCTATCTTTTGACTGCTGGTCATATGACTGTTATTGCAGGTTATTTAAACTTCACAAACAGAAGAATAGACATCTAAGGAAGTCCCCACAATTATTCAAAATGAAAGCATTTATCCTTTATACATTTGGTTGTGTTTTACAGTTTTAGCAGTCATTTTTGGTTTTAAAATTAGTAGTGTAATAAAAGACCTGTTTGGTTTTATGTTGCTGTTTCTCTCTGTGGCCTTGCTATTTTTTGTTCTGAGTATGTATACAGAACTGTAGGTATACACATTCATAGAAATTGATTAATTTTAGCTGGCCAGATGAAATTCTCAGACATAAACAGCATATGAAAAGCAAAATAAAGCATAGCTTGGGTGGGGCAATGAGGGTAGCCTTCTCAGGTGCAAGATGTTAGGGACACGATTGTAAGATGCAGACCGGTCTGTAGTGCAGTACGAACATGTATTTCTATTCTGGCATTTCTGAATGCTGGCACAGAAATTAATTCCAATAATGCTTTTACTGTCAGGACTGAAACACCTGTTTCAGTGCTTCATGAGTTGTACAAGTTGCAGCTGTTTGCTCCAGTTTTTAAAAGTAGAACAAGCTTTTTTTGGGGGGGAGGGATGGGTGGGGACAGAACTTGTGTTCTTTAGGAGAGAGGTGAGAAGTGCCAGATTAGAGAAGAGACTTTTTTTGCTTCTCATGTAGGGTTTAAAGAATGCAGATTGGGGAAGAAATGTACAGCCAAGGAGAGCGACATAGCTAAATGACTACATTGTGGAACATATTTTTTTCTTTTGCTTCTTAGAGTTCAGGGGCACCAGATCTTGGTGCAGCACTAGGCAATAAATGAGTCAACAATGGTTCTGGAGCAAATGGGCAGTCAATGAGGCATTACAAAGCAAAGACAGGCTTTTGTATGCTTTAAATAATAAAACAAATGGCACAAAATATTCAGATGGCAGGTCATGTACTTTACAGAAAGAACCACCTAAAAGTATGACTTACAGGTCATTTCTGATAGACAAATGTGAAAGCATAAACAAAGCCGTGAGGAAACGCTTTGTTTTTTTAAAATTGTCAGCTGATTCTTATAGAAAACACAGTTCTTCTGTCAGGTCAGTGGGTGAATGCTGTATACTTAGTCTTATGCATAATTCATTCGGTATAACTTGCGCTTTCCCTCAATGACAGGCATCGATTGCTGTCCAGTACAGAAAACAGAGCAGCAGCAAATCTTGTCAGAGGTCAGCAACCAAACATGCAGGAGCCATGTGCAATAACCAAATATTGTAGAGCCACGAGTACAGCCTAATGATTAGTAAACTGACTATCATAACTGAGATGTATGCATTGATTTTAGCAGCAAAAATAGTAGCTGCTGATGTCAACAATTTACAAGTAGATATATTTTTCTTTTTGCAATACTGCTGCAATTTAGCAATGTTGTTGCTGCTGTTTGGTTAAATCATATTTTTTTAAAACATTAGGGAGCCACAAGGAGCAGCCAAAGGGCCACACATTGAAGACCTCTGAAATGCTGATGGGTGCTTGACCTTTAATTACAATCCTGGAGGGCCCTTGTTGCATACTTAATTAGTTTCTTTTGCATTTCAAACTTTTTTCTAAAGTTGATAACCAGACCTTTCAGGGAAAATACACAAGACAGCTAAGGATCACCCGAGGCTGTGTTTACAACACAGTAGAATACCTTTTTATGGGCAGCAGGTGCATTTCCTGCAATCACCAGCTTAGTAGACCAACATCTAATGAATGGGCAAGTGATAACAAAGTATAGTGAATTATTGCACAATGAGAAAAAGCCAGACATTTACACTTATGCATAATTCATTAGGTACACTTTCTAGAAACACCTAATGCTGCTCGTGGAAAAAAAATTCTCATTGTTATATAGTGAGTCTTCTCTGAGAAAAGAAATTCAGAAGGGTATTCAGCTACAGAAGCAGAGTCCAGACAAACCTCTTAACTGTCAACATTTTTGCTGGATGGACAGATTTTTGCCTCATGTTTTTGATGTGCTCTCATATAATTTGTGATTTTCTGGTAAATCATTGAGGACTAAAGACATGAAATAATGACATACTTTTCAGCTGCAGACTTCATATTCTTAAGAAAATGCATGCTAATAGAAATCCTGTTATTTTAGCAACTTTCTAAGTTTATTAGAGCAATATTTAAAATCTGCTCCTATTTTTGGGCCTTTGCCCCCCCCCCCCCCCATTATTTTAGGCTTTGTCCAGATTACTTTTGTTAAGTTGCTGAGATGTACGGTCCAGGATAGTCCTGGCCACATTCTTGGGTAGCAATATCACTTCTACATTTTCAAATATTTTAACAAATATGATGTCAAATCCTTTATGTGAAATTTGTGGTCTGATCTGTGGGACATCTGAGACTGCATTTTATACTATTATATATCCCTCCTCTCTTTATCTTTCCTGTACAATCTATACCCAGGCAGTTATACATATTCCCCATTTTTTGTCACTGGTGCATCCTTGTGTGATTCCAGAAATGCCTAATTCCAGCCCTCTGCTCTTTTACTACTGCTTCCAGCACCCCCATTTTTGTAACTAGACTGTTTGCACTGTACAGTAATACTAAGGGTCATGCCCCAAGTCACTTTTTCCTGTTCATCTGTCATGATCTTTGTTGCTTTCTTTTATCACTTGCCCAAGTAGTTACCCATCCCTTCTGTTTTTCTGTGGTGCTTTTTCCCCTTACATCTTTGTTTTAAGTTGGTTACATTTTTCCAACCTATCCCTGAGCACCACTTTCACCTCTATACTATGACAGAACTAGAGCTGTCTCTGTACTATGTTTACCCATGATCCTACCAATCCCCAGTCGTTCTCCCTTGTCTACTGCCACAGCCAGTCATTGTCACTTTCCCCAGTATATTGGCACATAAAATTCTTCTGAGAATGTTACTGCAACCAGTTTTATGACATCTATCCGCCACCTCCCTGGACCTGTTTCTACAACTTCAACTGTGTTCTTTGACAGGCTTTTGGTACCTGCATGTTTCACAATATCTGTCCTTCCTTTCCCTTTGCTGTTCTCCAGGATCACCCTTTCCAAAGAGTTATTGAGTGTAAGCTTCAAGACCTGTTTCACTGTGTCCTGGTTCTCCTGAAATCATTCGCATCATGTCCAAAGCCATTATTCCTCTGACTTGCAGTCCTTTCCTCTCTAAGTGTACAAATCTCCCTGTTTACTGTTCTGGCATACCTTCATACATACCTTCCCTATGTGCACCTGATCTCATTCCTCCTGCTCCCTTTTGAGAATCCAGATTCACTTTTCACTCCCTTTCAGCCTACCCCGGCTCTTACATCTGTATGTCCCTGCTCTTTCCCCTCATGTTTTCCTTGTAGTGTTGGTTCCCTTATGGTAACCAGTGGTTCTATAGCCCTACCTTCCCATGTGTGCCTGCTTTTCCATCTTCTCCTTACACCTTCCTCTGTATTACTCTTCTGACAAACCCCATTCGTGTCATCATACCTTCTGACATTCTCCTACCACTTTTCCTACTCTCCCCTATCGACTGGTCTTATCCTGCCTCTGTAGTCCCAGGCTGCTATTTCTTGCCTAAATTGCCAGCCTGACATTTTCCCATGCTCCTATACTTCCCCACAAAGCTTTCACATTCCCCCAGTAATCCTCCCCCCACTTACGCACACACACATCCTTGGCTACTACAAACACCTAAAGCAAACAACTGTTCCTTATTATTAGCTGATCACCCAGTTCTCCATCTTCATGTCCAGTCTGTTCTGCTCCATTCAACCTGCTGCATTCTTACAGCCCTCTCTTTCTTTTTAGATACCTATTTTTGACAAGATAAAAATGCAGATATGCAGTTTATTGAGCCCTAAACAATCAGAAAAGAAACATGTATGAATCTTGCACACATAATAAAATAATGGTATGTGATAATGCAGCCTTAGTGTTTGATCTGCATCTGTACATTAAGACAATTTCTTTGTGTACTAATAATGCTGGCACCACATTTTGGCACAGATTCATGAATACCTGCTCCTTGTGCTAAGCTTGTGTGTGTGATGAGCAGCTATAAGCAAGGAGTTTGGGATTCAGGAAACAGCAATACACATCAAGGCTGGCTGCAAAATAATTATTAGCTACAGAATATGCTAATGATCATATAATGGGCCATGTTGTATGATAATTAAGCAAAATGAAACATAGCGGACTGATTCGGGAACATATAGAACAGGAGCAAACACACTGGAATAATCTTATCTCTGAATACCAACACATGCTAGAATACAGCCAAAGAAAATAAATCAAAAAATGTTAGTGGTTGCTACTTCCATTGTAAACCTGCACCTGTAACAGGCTCTCATAGAAGGTGCTGTTGCTGCTGCCAGATGTTGCCTTAGAAGGAGTAGGGTTTTTAGACCACTTTTCACCTGCTATGGAGTACATGAAAATGAAATACTCAACTGCTATAATGTGGACAGGGACAACATGTAGGAAATAGAAGACGTATGCCTGCCCCATCTGTGGGTCTGCGAGAATTGTAGAGATACATTCCCTTTGGATACTAAGGTATGTGCAGCTTAATTTATTTTAGCTACATGATCTTTTCATTGACCTACAGGGTACACAATGGTGATTTCTCAGGCATCAAGAATACTCCACCAGTTCCTCAATGCAATGCTTCAGCATGTGGGGGACCATATCTGGTTTCCACATACTCCAAAGGACAGCTAGCACCATGCAAAATTTCAATGCCATAACTCATTTTCTTGATGTACTGGTGGCCATAGACTGCATCCACGCTGAAATAAATGCGCCACCTGGTGAACAGGAAAGGGTATCGCTCTGTCAACTGTCAGGTGGTGACACAAGATATCATCTATGATGTGTGTGTAGGCTACCCAGGCCGTTTCCATGACTCACACATATGACACACCTGTGACCTATAACTAAGGTTTGCAAGATGCAACTTTCCACAAGGATACCTAGTGGGCATCCCCTAGGACCTTGGCTCATGACTTCTGTGAAAGACCCACTCAACCCCACTGAACAAGGTTACAACACTGCACATAAACAGAGTAGAAACATCACAGACTGTATATCTGGGCAGCTTAATTTATGATTCCATGGTCTGGATACATCTGGAAGTGCACTGAAATATTACCATGCCACCTCTTCCAAAATACTGTGTGTGCCATCTTACATAACATTGCACTCAGAAAACAGTTGTAGCAGGGTTACCTGGTACAGGGACTGCAGTTTCCAGCACCAGAGGCAGCGGCAGCTGACACAGATGATGAGTAAGATGAGGAACCAGCAGCAGGGCACAATCATGGCAGATGGAGGTGGGCACAATATGCCATGGCTCGGGCTAAGAAACAGCAAATTGTACACACACTCGCAACTTACATAATATAATAGGCAAGTAGATATAAACAGTAACATTGATGCATACAAATAAACAAGACTTTGTTAACCCATGCACTGACTGGCTACCGTGAGCATCTGACATAGGCAAGCTGAAGCTAAAACATTCTCTGAAGCAGTAGCAAAGGTATGGTAGGAACCTGTCATGAAGGAGTAATATAATACATAAACCGAAGCAAGTAGTAAGTATAAAGCAGATGATGCCCAGACTTGAATATCATAGCAATAACTGATATCATCAGTTCAACTGTGTCTGACAATTTCATTAATTACTTAGATGCAACACCTTTCAAGGATACGTCTAAAGGGGCATTCAGCTTCAAAATATTCAGAAAACTGACATTTGCCAACAATTAGATTATGACAGCTGTTACCCCAAATTTACAAAAAGAAACAGCTTTAAGGGACATTTAGTAAGGGCAGCCTGAATGTGTTCAGACATTACACATTTCAACTCAGAAATAGATGCTATCAAGAACATGTTTGTAAATAGAGGGTACCCTAATGATTTGCTCAATTCAATCAAAGTAGAAGTTCTGGCAGGATGGGGATCTAAGTATAAATCCTTGTTGGGAGAAACAAATCTAGGAGACATTATTACGAAGGGTTTGGGAAATTCCCACCATATTGACAGTATGATTATTCAATTTGGTATTGGAAGGAAAGAGATTAGAACCATCATATCCAGAAACTGGACTATGTTTAAGGGGAAACCCGGTATTGTAAATACTCTTGGTAATGAACCCAATTTTGTTTATAAGACTGTTTATAAGACTGGCAAGAACCTCAATTTTACCTGATAAAGGTACAACAACGTGTGGTACGTGTAAACAATGCCCCTACATTTTAGAGTCAAGTAGTATTACCTTAAGGGGCATGGATGGTAGGGTAAACCTTGTGAAAGGTAATTGCAACACAAAAGGTTTAGTATATATTTCAATTTGTCAGACTTGAGGAAGTTATTATGTAGGAAACACAGAAAGAAAGCTTAAAACTAGAATTTACCAACATCTATATGCTATATTAAAAGGTAATATCAACAATTCTTTGTACAAACATATATTACAATGTCAAGAGTTTACAAAATTTAAATTTGGTATTTTGGAGCAGGTCCCAAATAATGAAAGAAGAGGGTGGCAGGACCTTACTTTAGAGGTCAGAGAATTTATTGGATTGCAAAATTACATTCCAACACAATGCCAGATATTAATGAGTACATTTCATTGGCTCCAGTTTTAAAGAAAAGAGCCTTAGAATTGCTATTATGTTTTTATTAACATTTTTTTATGTATTCTGTTATTTGGTTTAAGTAGCTTAATTAGTGCTTTGTATTATTAGTTGTGGTGTAATAATTCAATTAAGGTGTTGTTGCCAGTATATAAAGGGTCTATGTCATATAATCAAACTTCCAAAAT
The DNA here is from genome assembly GCF_019279795.1 of Protopterus annectens. Lineage (NCBI taxonomy): Eukaryota > Metazoa > Chordata > Ceratodontiformes > Protopteridae > Protopterus > Protopterus annectens. The sequence goes on from NC_056748.1 coordinate 550,516,489, forward strand.
TTCGAACACCATATGATCGAACTTGGAAATTCAAAATATGACAAGATCGAAACCTCAGAACAGCAAATTTTTTCCCAGCGAAAATATTTGCTGTTCCGAAAAACAAACACACACAACACAGGCACACCAAAAACCTAATAAACCTACACTACACCTTACATACACAACTATCTATGCACTAACCTTAACTCAAACCCTAACCCTAAGGTCTGTCACTATCGCACACTTACCTTACCCGCACCCTAACCCTAAAGTCCGTCACTATTGCACACTTACCTTACCCTAACCCTGAAGTCTGTCACTATCGCACACTTACCTTAACCCGATCCGTAACTTTCGCACCACAGTACAGAAAATATCAAAGCCACGGAAACAGCCATGTGAATTCTTTCTGTGGGAAAGAATTCAACTTTCTGCGGCTTCAACATTTCTATTTTTTGAACTTCCCCGTTCGAACATCCAGTATTCAACATTCTAGATGGTCGATTAAATAACAGGTACCCTTTATAAATATGTGTTTTTTTTAGTATTTAGGTAGTTTTGATGAAGTCTTTCCATAGTTTGAGGGATGAAAGCTGTTAACTTGTTTATTTGTGAGTAAATATATTTGATTTTTGATGGACAGTGGCTTTTATTCCATTCTATTTTCGGGCATGTAGCTTATAGTGTGGTTTCACTGAAGTGCTTGTTATCATTCTACAAATATTATTGAAGATTAATAGATGTAGTCTGCTATGTGTATGGGACATTATGTTGTTTATAAATGTGACTGATGAACAGACTTGGTCATTGAAGTCAGTTATGTCTGCTCAGCTCAAGGAAATATAGCAGCTAAGCTAAGAACATAAATTCAAGTGCTGTTAGCTGTGTATCACCAGCAGAGATGTAAAGTTACACAGCAACTCAGCCTGTGCACCCACTAAATATATAAACAATGCATCAAAGCTTATATTAGCGTATATTCCAAAGACATGCATCTGGAGCATTTCTCCCCGGGCCTCCGCTGAAAACAGGCTCTGTGGAACCTAGTCGGACTTTCCCGGTCAACAAATGATAAATAAATAAATAAAAATAAAATAAAATATTAGAGATATCTAAAATGTGATCATTGCTGGGGAAATGTGTGGAAATCTAAGCATCGGGAGGGTATGGTTAAATTTAAGCATGCTTCATTTACTTAAAAATGCAGAAGTAACTGACTTCAATGAGCAAGCCTGTTCATCACTCTGAATTATAAACAATGTAGTGTTCCATACACATAGCAAACCATACTTATTAATCTTTTACAATATAATATTCTTCTTTCGGCTTTTCCCGGTTAGGGGACACCACAGTGAATCACCTGTCTGCTCATGACTGGCAGTAGAGTTTTACACATAGCAAATCATACTTATTAATCTCTTACAATATAATATTCTTCTTTCGGCTTTTCCTGGTTAGGGGTCACTACAGTGAATCACCTGTCTGCTCATGATTGGCAGTGGAGTTTTTTATGGCATTGAGTTGCCAGCCCAGCACCCAACCTTCCACAGAAGGCACACACACGCACACCTAAGGCCAATTTGTCCAATCTAGCTATGGTGTGTCTTTGGGAGGAAACCAGAGCACCCAAAGGAAACCCACATGACCACAAGGAGGACATGCGGACTCTGCACATAAGGCACCCCAACCGAGGATTGAAATGGAGAACCTCTTGCTGTGAGGCAACGATGATAACCACTGCACCACCACAGCTGCCCTTATAATGTAATGTAATATAATATAATATAATATAATATAATATAATATAATATAATATAATATAATATAATATAATATAATATAATATAATATTTTTGTCTATACATACAAGGGCACTTTCCTGAATGCTTCAAAATATTTTAAGTAGTTTTACCATTTTGGACACATATGGTGTCAATTGATTCTATGCATGCAAATGATCAGAAAAACTGTTGTGTCAAAGCAATTTTTGTAAGCTGCATATCTCTGCAAGCATTTATTCATTGTCAATCAAATTGTCACAGTATTTTTCCTATGTGGCAAAGAACCATGCAGTAGTTTTACTGTAAATAAAATTAGTTAAATATAAAATATTTCAAGTCATAGCTCATCCACAGCTACAAATGCTTGATATCTACTTGGTTGGTCTCGAAGATTGTTTTGCAAGATTAGTGGTACCAAAATAATTCTGCATCAAGATAAATTTGTCTAAAATAATTCATTGAAATTCCTGATTACTAGTGTTCACATTTTGGGTATGGCACTTTATGTTGTGGTATGTGTGGTCGCTTCTGTGGCACATTAAATTGCTGCGGATGTGGTTGTGTCTGTGGCAATTTATGTTGTGGCATGCATGGCATGTTGTTTTTTAAAACACAGATCTTTGGCCAGTTGGCCTGTTCCCTTTTTGTTGAATCTTTTTAATCAAAGGAACATTTTTAAGAGGATAGTCTCTTCTATTATTTCTGTGCGAAAAGTAGTTTTTTACTGTAGTAACATTAGTGTGTTCCTTGCAACAAACTATTGGTCTGCATAATTATGTGTCTTAATATTCTTATAGGAATCTTCATTGTCACTGGTTTGGCAAATCTGGAGATGCAAGCTGCAAAAATAGTGGAAGTGGAAAACAAAATACAGAGCGTCACTGAAGTGAATGGAGTCGTATTCATTCTCTGAAAGTGAGAGGGACATTTAGGAAGAATGATTTGAGGGAACCTGGTCTGCCAGAATGTCTTTAAAAATCCCATCAGTAACTGCTAAATGGTTACATTGCTATGGCCATTATGCAGTTGAATATTTTTTAATATTTTGAAGAAAATAGTAATAATCAAAGCCATTACAGTAACTTCACAGTTAACCAGCACCCATGGGACTGGTAAATGCCAGATAATTGTATGAGTGTTACTATTAAAAACAGGCCTGGCTAATACTGTACCCTACTGTTTGCTTGGTTTGACTTGTTCTCAGGTTGGGGAGAAAGGGAATTTATTCCTATCTTCCTTTTTAAAACTCTAAAAACATAAGGCATGATTATGAGGAGGGGGGAGGGGATAGAAAGTGCAACACATTAAAATTACACTGTACTTGGTCGATATTTTTGCTGGATGCTTGAGAGTGCCAGTTGCTTGCGTTCTGGTTAACTGAGAGTTTACTGTACCACCATAACCCAAATATTTTTTTAAGTATTTTGGGTCTCTTTTGAGTACATTACTTGCTTCCATTGTTTCAGTGTACTGATAGAAACAAATGTAACATTCAATGGTCAGACGTATTTTTTCAATCCTGATGTCATCATTTTGTGTTCTGGGAGTTACACAGAGGTGCCAGCCAATTCACATGACTGATTTGTGGATTTCTGCTTATTTTAAGTTATTTTCAGTTGTGACATACATGCATGTGGCTATACTAAGACATGACATGAAATGGCATGGAGGGTAGTAGCACATGTCAAATCGATGCAGTGAGAGACAGATGTGGATCAGAAGTGAATGAATTGCATTTTGTTATTGCAAGGGAAATATGAAAAAAAAAACATACATATGGGATGGAAATTTAATGTATAAAGACAATATTACAGGGGGGATGTGGACATGTTAGGCATGATGCAGAAATATGGCATAGAATGCAATATTTATTTAATTATATTGACCAGCTATGTGTCACTAGAAATATAACCATTGTCAGGACAGGGACACAGCATGATTCACAGTAACTGTGGAAAATGTGGCCATAATATTTGCATAACTTCCTTGTTGCCAAGGAGGGGAGTGCCTAAATCAGGCTGTGGCCTCAAGCTGTTCAGGCGATGCAAGATGGTAGATCAGAATACTGGAGACTGTTCTGCATATCACACAAACTGCATTAATTGAAAATAGGTACAAATAGTCGTGAAAAGTACGTATAGCCAGTCAAAAATCAGGTCACCTAATTAGCATAAACTTTGAATAACAAATAGCACATAACTATTCCCACTTCCAATTGGACTGTAGAATACTACTCAGAAAAGCAATTTTATAATCTGAGTGTGACAAAAATGGTGAAAAATATAAGCATATCCTTAAAGACACAGTGTAAAATTTGTAGACTTTAATGAATGATATTGGAAAAATCTACTACACAAATTCATTTACTTACTTTTGTTTGTCCTTTTGGATTAAATTATGTGTGCCACTCTTACCATTAGTTATGTAGTCATGTGGTCTGGTTTCTATGGTACCACAGCTTCAAAACCACATGTGAAAAGTGAGGGGTGCAATAAATCATATGAAGGGGTAAATCAAGCCTGAAAATAGGTACCATTCTTCCAAAATAGGTACTGTTGAGAAGTCTGCTGTTCTGCACTTTATACCTTTGATGATTAGAATGGAAAAAACTGTTGACCTGCATTATTTTGTGGTGAATAATGACTGCTGCTAAGGCTTACTTTGAAACATCTAGGATATATGAAATTAATGCTGACATTGCTACTATCAAAGCTGGTGAGATATCCATACAAGAAGGAGTTGTTTAACGACAGGCATTGTATGTCATGCAGGTTCAGGCAGGTGGGCAGGGTAAGTGATGAAAATAAAGCTGAACTGATAATATTCCTGAGAATGTTTTGTACTGCAATTCTGTTTTGCAAAAGTTATTTATGTCCTTCATTTTTTTCTTTTTATTTCTTGTATATGCCTTTTTGCCTTACTTCTGATGATTATATGTCTCTTTCACCCTCATCTATGGATTTTAACCCATTTATTTTTGGCCAGTGTAGCTCATCTGCTGGTCAGGGTGAAAGCTGACTAGAAACAGTCATCATCTATGCAGGCATAAAGGTGTTTTATGCCATGCTACACCTTTTACAATCCACCATTTTCCCCAAGGTGAACTAAATCCTCATTCCAGCAACCCGGGGGTCTGGTTTCACCCCAGACTGAAGCTGTCTTGGTGCTTACCTCCCATAACAGGTGATGGTTTGCTCATTGTTTCCCGCCATAGAATTAGTGAAAGCAATGCTTTCCAATGGGAACAGAATCATTCCAAATGCAGGGTTCAAGAGATTTTCTGTATAGTTCTTAATCTCTCTCCCTGGCATCTGATGTGTGCATTGATATCACTGTGGGAGCTTGCAGCATCTTGTGACATGTACTCACTCCTGTACATGCAATGTAGAGACTGCTATCAGCAGCCTGGGCACCTTGCTGACTTGGGAAATGTTGACTCCACAGCAATTGGATTGCTTCCCTGCTCCCCAGACCTGGTGCACTGTCACTGGCTAGTTATTCCCTCCATCACCCTAAGACCCAGTGAGGCTGGCAGTGGCCCCTCATTCCCGCCCACACCCCCAGACCTGGTGAGCTGACACTGGCTAGTTATTCCCTCCATCACCCTAAGACCCAGTGAGGCTGGCAGTGGCCCCTCATTGCCTCCCTCACCCCCAGACCTGGTGAGCTGACACTGTCCACTCATTGTCTCCCTCACCCCCAGACCTGATGATCTAACACTGTCCACTCATTGCCTCCCTCAACCCCAGGCCTGGTGAGCTGACACTGGCCACTCCTTGTTAGCTCCTTCATGACTCAGGCTGCTATGTGCTTGAACAGCATCTAGATCCCAGTAAAATGCCTTATCCTTTTGTGCCAGGGAGATGACATTCCTTTGCTAATATTGTAGCATCTTCTCTTTAATTATCAATTTGCTCTTTCTTTAATCCTCTTATCAGCAAGTATTATCAAGACTGCATAGAACTGATTGACTTTTTTTTTTTTGCCTTTGGCACAGATCAAAACTAAAAAGGATCCTTAAACCAGCTCACATACTCATATAATAATCAAACAGAAGCAAATACCATCTCAGCAGTGATCAAATGTTTTGCAGGGTTGTGTGAACTCTCTGGAAGGAACACCGGTAGCCTTCCTAAGTCAATAGAAGAATTAAAGACAGCTGCAGCCATCAGTAACTGCACCAACAAAGCAACTACAGAAGAAAGGGTACTGGTCATACCTCTCAACCTCTGAGCATTACAAATTATAACAAAGGGTCAGAATAAGAGATCTTTATATACTAGACAAATTTAGTTAGTGGTAGGGAATCTCTGTAAAAGTTTAGTTTAATTATTTATTAAAATATGTGACCATAAACAAGTCTGATTCTATGAGGAACATCAGTAAATCTAAGTGAAGCACAAAAAGTGAAATTAGCTAGGTTTAAATTGCCCTGCAAAGGTAGCTAGCCTACTATTCACCTATGAACCTATGGGCAAGGGAAAATCTAGAGGCCAAAATCATGGTGCTATACTTAAATCATAGCTTTTGAGAGGTACGTTTCTAGTGTTAAAGGTAGCATTCTTTCTACATTATGGGACAATGACCATGAAGGTTTGGAAACCAAATCTAAGGAAGCTATGATGCCTCTTGGGTACAAATATAGTAGTAAGAGTTCATTATATGACTGGGCCAAGAGAGAAGACAATACAGAGTGTACTCCAAATATAATAATGGATTTGAAGGACCTCTCTCATTGACAGATATACATTTGCATACCTAAATAAAGACAATGCTTTTGATGTTCACTCCACATTAGTAGCACTACCACTACAGCTGGAGGAGAATATTTTCCTTCAAGGACTATCAGTCCCACACAGAGCTATAAAGCTACACATTCAACTAGAACTTTGTATAAGGTACTACCACGATGCTTAGAAATGAATGTGTTTTCCTAACAGCACTTCTCAATGCTTGGATTAAGGAGGTTGTCTTATAGGGAACCATTGACACTAACTGAATAATGGGGAATTTGGAACATGGCATGATAAATAAAAGCACATCTGTGGCTTAAAGATGAGGACAGCAAAACATTTACCAAGTGCTGTTGTGCTACGCAAGGAGGAGAAGAACACTTTTCTGCTTATTAGCTACATGCAAACTTTCATTTTGAGAACCCTGTTGATTTTATTCCTGGGTGTGGGGTTGATATGTGCTTTCAATGTGACAAATAGGGACATTAAGACAGAAAGTACACAAATAAAAATGTTGGGAAAAAGACTATCCCTAAATGCTGTAAGGTGGCATCTTATGCAGTTTGAGAAGGAATTCTTAATTGAGAAAGACATAAGGTAAAGAATGGACAAAAAACACAGTATCTGAAAAGGACTAGAATATAAGAAGGAAGCACCAAAGGAAAAAGAGCAAGCTTTTGTGTCACGTGTTTTCTAGGATGGAAGATCAATGGTAACAGTAGTGGTTAAAATATGTGACCAGCAAACCCACCCCAGTCAGTACTGCAGCCCAGATGTTCAGTTAGTGGCACTGGTGCTGGAAGGACCAAATAGGAACAGGGGAGGGTGGAAGACAGCAGCCACACTGGCTCTCACATTACTGGGGGTGGAGGGTGTCCAGACCTACTGCACTAACAGCATTAACAGCCTGGACATGTTTATACTGCAGGTGCTACACCACTTGGTGCAGAGGTTGTACATGTGCAGAAGGGTGCACACTCCTCCAAAAGGCAGCAACCACAAGGCTTGAAAGTCTGCTGCAGGGTAGTAGGTGGTGAATTAGGACAGAACCTAGTAGCAGCTGATGGTCAGCTGCAGGGAGGGGAAGGAAAAATGTGTGGCGAGCAAAATGATGCACTGTTCAGTGCATGTCTGGATTAAGCAAGGAAAATATACTGCACCCCATACCTCTCAACCTCCAAGCATTAAAATTTATAGCAATGACCATTAAATGTCATAGCAGTGGAACATTTTCTTATCGTCCATAATATAAGTTCTTCCTATACTAGACCCTATATAGTAAGCAACAGGGTATTGTGTAGGCTTAACTTATTTATTTAATAAGGTATGCCCCCATAACCAAGTATGACTTTATGAGGAGCTCAGAAAATCTAGAAGGAGCAAGTCTAAATCTGAGACTCATAGATCACACCACTACACTTAACTTATAGCAGGTGAGAGATATATAGCAGACAACCTATAAACCTTATGCAAAACAGCATTTTAAAAGCACTGTATTACTGCTGGTTTAATTTCTATTGCCAATTGCCTCATACTTCCAGATTTTACTGTTCATATATATTTTATTACTAATGTGACAGGTTCTAGTTAAGCCAACATTTGGCACTGATGTTAGTTTATTTTATAATAAATCATGAGGACATATGATGCTAAGTGGTTTGTTAACACAAGAGAAATTATTTTCTGTATTATTTCTTTTCAGCTACTCAGACTGCCTAAATCAAGTCAGAAAACAAACACTGAAGTATGCCATACTAGTTAAGGTATATTGGTGGATGTTTTGAAGCAGGTATAAAAAAGTCTTGCTTTGAGAATAGCCCCCCTTGTTATATGCAATACCAAATTATATAGTTTTTATATACTATTTTGTTGATAAGGATGACCCCTCCCCCCATGAGATGCAAACTCCAGCCACTACATCATAAAAGACTGAAGCTGCAGTGCTTCACTACCACAAACAATGCATAGCTTACTGAACTTGCATGTTAATTGAAGGAAAAGGAGATTATTACTTCTTTGAAAGGCAAGTTGTCAGTTTGGTTTAGCAAGTGGAACACCTTGCACTGAAAATGAACATATTTTATTTATTTATTTATTTTAACATTTGTTGACTGGGTTATCCAACTGGGCAGATACCTCTTTTCAGGGGGGCCTGAGGAAAAAAGCTCCAAAAGATACATACATGATACCTTCTTCTACTTTTGGCTTGTCCCGGTTATGGGTCACCACAGTGGATCACCTGTCCGCTCATGACTGGCAGTGAAGTTTTACTGTGTCAAGTTGCCAGCCCGCAACCAACCTTCCACAGAAGGCACACACATGCATGCACTCACGCCTAGGGCAAATTTAGAGTGTCCAGTCTACCTACAGCATGTCACTGGGATGTGGGAGGAAACCGGAGCACCCCAGGGAAACCCACGTGACCACAGAGAGGACATGCAGACTCTGCACAGAAGGCACCCCAGCCGAGGATCAAACCGGAGAACCTCTTGCTGTGAGATGGCCCCACTAACTGCTGCACCACCACGGCTGCCCTACATACATGATATAATATGACAAAAAAATTAAGTATAAAAGTCCATATGGGAAATAAAGTACTGAAACAGCAATGTGAGTAAAAAGTACAATCTTCTTTGGAAGTAAGCTGGTTTGGATAACCCATAGTGTTTTACTTGTGTATGTGAATGATGGCTTGATACATATATAAAATCATTTTGTGGGTATGGCCTTTAGGAAAAACTGAAGATACATAAACATTAAACATCATAAGAGAGTATATGCTTTTTTATATTATTCTTTAAATCATTTGCAACATTTACATCTAGTGCATAAGGAAGCAATAATGCCTGGCAGGGTGTGTGTTAATGTGTAACTAATGCACACTCAGGGGTGATATGATGCCTGCTGCCACAGGTGGAGAGCCTCTACACCCCTGGAAGGGTGGCAGACATTATTGGGCTCACAGAATGAGCTCTTTGTAAACTTGTTGTGTTTTACTTATTTTCTAAAGTATTATATATTGTTTAATATATATTTTTGATGTAAAATAGTTCCTCTGCCTAATGTTTCAAACTTGCTGTAGTATATGTTAATGGTGTTGGAGGAAGCATTTTACATCCAAAATATAACACTTTTAAAAATGTCTAGGTATTTACTTTATTTCTTTGGTTCCTTTCTCCTAAACATTTGGTTGGTTGCCATTTATTACATAGTGATGGCTCTAAATGATGACATAGATTTGACTTTCAGACTTTCATTTCATTTAGAAAATTCATTGTAACATAAGTCCTGTTATTTAAGCAACTTTTATAAGAACAATAATTAAAACCTGTTCCTATTGGTGAGCCTTTGTTCTCCCTTTATTTTATTTATCCAGATTTCTTGAGCGTAAAGGTCAAGAGGTATGTAAACCTCTTTACTACTAGTGCCAGTGATTTTATAACAGGTTCATGTAAAAGTCTGTTGTTATTTTGAACCTTTGTCCTCTGTTTATTTTATGCTTATGCCAATATGTTGATGTAAGAGGTTGAGAGGTATGCAGACCTCTTAACTGCTGCTGCTGGCAGGTTTCGCTGTCACTCTTCACTCTCACAGCACTGCTTACTGAGTGTAAAATAATGGCTCTGTCAATCTCACTGTTCAAGCTCTCTCATACACACATACACAGTCTTTTCTGCTTTCACAGACACATGCATATACACACACAGTCTCTTCTGCTTTCATGTACACATTCACTCACACATGCAGATAGAAACATAAACACACATACATATGCATACACACACACATACACTTTTTCCTGTTTATTTTTTTACACTATCTAAACATCAAAAGCACTGCTTAGTAAGTGTAAAATAATGACTCAGTTGATCTTTCACTCACATGCACGCATGCACCAGATATAAACACACACACACATGCACACGCACACACACACACACACACACACACACACACACACACACACACACACACACACACACACACACACAATTTTTTTTTGTTACATTTTACTCTCGCTAAACAGCAAAAGCACCACTTAGCAAGCGTAAAATAATGATAGCCATTAGTTTTTCTGTCTGAGCTCTATGGCAGCTTGTAAACACCAAAAAAGCCCAAAAAAACACAAACTGGATAAAAAAGCTAGGAAATTACTCCACTGGTCACCCACAAGTAAAACATAAAAGGTCCGTTTTATTAAGGGATTTCCGTCTCTCCTTATAGGGAGACTTCTTCAGATAACAGACATGTACAAGTGCAAAGTTTAAATAAAAGAGTCATCAGTCATGTGACACAACACACACCTCCATTTAAAAACACCCTTCCCTATAACATCCACATATTGTTAACTGTGACTATACAACATATACCCGGGATTTGTAAATAAGTAATGCTGGTGATGCACTATACAACATCATACCTGTGATTTGTAAATAAGTAATGCTGGTGATGCACAATACAACATATACCTGGGATTTATTAATACGTTGTGCTGGTGATGCGCTATAGAACATATAACTGGGGTTTGTAATTAAGTAGTGCTCGTGATGCACTATACACCATGTACCTGGGATTTGTAATTAAGTAGCGTTGGTGATGCACTATGCAACATACACCTGGGATTTGTAAATAAACACTGCTGGTGATGCACTGTACAACATATACCTGGGATTTGTAAATAAGTAGCATTGGTGATGCATTACATAACATATATCCAGGATTTTTAAATTAGTAGTTCTGGTGATGCACTATACAACATAAACCTGGATTTGTAAATAAGTATTTCTGGTGATACAGCATATACCTGGGATTTGTAAATAAGTATTTCTGGTGATACAGCATATACCTGGGATTTGTAAATAAGTAGTGCTGGTGATGCATTATACAACATATAACTTGGATTTGTAAATGTGTGTTGCTGGTAATGCACTATACAACATATAACTGGGATTTGTAAATAAGTAGTACTGGTGATGCCCTATACAACATATACCTGGGATTTATAAATAAGTAGTGCTGGTGTTACAACATATACCTGGGATTTGTAAATAAGTAGTGCTCATCATGCACTATAGGACATATACCTGGGATTTATAAATAAGTAGTGCTGGTGATACAACATATACCTGGAATTTGTAAATAAGTAGTTCTGCTGATGCACTTCACAACATATACCTGGGATTTGTAAATAAGTAGTGCTGGTGATGCACTATACAGCAAATACCTTAGATTTGTAAATATGTAGTGCTGATGATGCACTATACAACATATACCTGAGATTTGTAAATAAGTGGCGGTGGTGATGCAACATAAACCTTGGATTAGTAAATAACTAGGGATGGTAATGCACTATACAGCATATACCTGGGATTTGTAAATACGTAGTACTAGTGATAGAGTATACAACATATTCCTGGGATTTGTAAATAAGTAGTGCTGGTGATGCACTATACAACAAATACTTGGGAATTGTAAATACGTTGTGCTGTTAATGCACTATACAATATATACCTGGGATTTGTAAATAAGTAGTGCTGGTGATGCACTATACAACATATACCTGCGATTTGTAAATAAGTTGTGCTGGTGATGCACTATACAGCATATACCTGAGATTTGTAAATAAGTAGTGCTGGTGAGGCACTATACAACATATTCCTGGGATTTGTAAATAAGTAGTGCTGGTGATGCACTATACAGCAAATACCTTAGATTTGTAAATATGTAGTGCTGATGATGCACTATACAACATATACCTGAGATTTGTAAATAAGTGGCAGTGGTGATGCAACATAAACCTGGGATTAGTAAATAACTAGGGATGGTAATGCACTATACAGCATATACCAGGGATTTGTAAATACGTAGTACTAGTGATGCACTATACAACATATTCCTGGGATTTGTAAATACGTAGAACTAGTGATGCACTATACAACATATTCCTGGGATTTGTAAATAAGTAGTGCTGGTGATGCACTATACAACAAATACCTGGGATTTGTAAATAAGTTGTGCTGGTGATGCACTATACAACATATACATGGGATTTGTAAATAAGTAATGCTGGTGATGCACTATACAACATATGCCTGAGATTTGTAAATATGTAGTGCTGGTGATGCACTATACAACATACACCTGCGATTTGTAAATAAGTAGTGCTGGTGATGCACTATACAACGTAAACCTGGGATTTGTAAATAAGAAGTGCTGGTGATGCACTACACAACATATACCTGGGATTTGTAAATAAGTGGTGCTGGTGATGCACTATACAACATATACATGGGATTTGTAAATAAGTAGGGCTGGTGATGCACTGCACAACACATACATGGGCTTTGTAAATTAAGTAGTGCTGGTGATGCACTCTACAACATATTTATTTATATTTATTTATTTATTTGTATATACCTGGGACTTATAAATAAGTAGTGCTGGTGATACAACATAAACCTGCGATTTGTAAATAGGCCGTGTTGATGATGCACTATACAAAATATACCTGGGATTTATAAATACGTAGTTCTGGTGATGCACAATAGAACATATACCTGGGATTTATAAATAAGTAGTGCTGGTGATGCACTATACAACATACAACTGGGATTTGTAAATAAGTAGTGCTGGTGATGCACTATACAACATATACCTGGGATTTGTCAATAAGTATTGCTGGTGATGCACTATACAACATATACCTGGGATTTGTAAATAAGTAGTGCTGGTGATGCACTATACAACATATACTTGGGATTTCTAAATAAGTAGTGCTGGTGATGCACTACACAACATATACATGGAATTTGTAAATAAGTAGGGCTGGTGATGCACTGCACAACACATACATGGGATTTGTAATTAAGTAGTGCTGCTGATGCACTCTACAACATATACCTGGGATTTGAAAATAAGTAGTGCTGGTGATGCACGATACAACATATACCTGTGATTTGTAAATAAGTAGTGCTGGTGATGCACTATACAACATATACCTGGGATTTTAAATAAGTAGTGCTGGTGAGCATTATGCAACATATACCTCGGATTTGTAATTAAGTAGTGCCGGTGATGCACTATACAACATATACCTGGGAAATGTTAATAAGTAGTGCTGGTGATACAGCATATACCTGGGATTTGTAAGTACTTAGTGCTGGTAATGCACTATACCAGATATACCTGGGATTTGTAAATAAGTAGTACTGGTGATGCACTATACAACATATACCTGGGATTTATAAATAAGTAGTACTGGTGATACAAAATATACCTGGGATTTGTAAATATGTAGTGCTGGTGATGCACTATACAACATTCACTTGTATTTTGTAAATTAGTAGTGCTGTTGATGCAATATAGGATATACACCTGTGATTTGTAAATATGTAATGCTGGTGATGCACAATGCAACATATACCTGGGATTTGTTAATAAGTTGTGCTGGTGATGCACTGTAGAACATATTCCTGGGATTTTTAAATAAGTAATGTTGCTGATGCACTACAAAACATATACCTGGGATTTGTAAATAAGTAGTGCTGATGATGCACTGTACAACATATTCCTGGGATTTGTAAATAAGTAGTGCTGGTGACGCACTATACAACATATACCTGGGATTTGTAAACAAGTAGTGCTGGTGATGCACTATACAACATATACCTGGAATTTGTAAATCAGTAGCGTTGGGGATGCATTATACAACATATATCTAGGATTTTTAAATATGTAGTTCTGGTGATGCACTATAGAACATATACCTGGGATTTGTAAATAAGTAGTGCTGGTGATGCACTATACAACATATACCTTGGATTTGTAAATACGTATTGCTGGAAATGCACTATACAACATATACCTGGGACTTGTCAATAAGTAGTGCTGGCGATGCATGACACAACATACACCTGGGATTTAGAAATAAGTAGTGCTGGTGATGCACTATACAACATATACTTTGGATTTGTAAATACGTATTGCTGGAAATGCACTATACAACATATACTTGGAATTTGTAAATAAGTAGTGCTGGTGATGCACTACACAACATATACATGGGATTTGTAAATAAGTATTGCTGGTTATGCCCTATACAACATATACCTGGGATTTGTAAATAAGTAGTGCTGGTGAGGCACTATACAACATATTCCTGGGATTTGTAAATAAGTAGTGCTGGTAATGCACTATACAACAAATACCTTAGATTTGTAAATATGCAGTGCTGATGATGCACTATACAACATATGCCTGGGATTTGTAAATAAGTAATGCTGCTGATGCACTATACAACATATACCTGGGATTTGTAAATAAGTAGTGCTGGTGATGCACTATACAATGTATACCTGGGATTTGTGGATAAGAAGTGCTGGTGATGCACTACACAACATATACCTGGGATTTGTAAATAAGTACTGCTGTTGATACAGCATACACCTGGGATTTGTAAATAAGTACTGCTGTTGATACAGCGTATACCTGGGATTTGTAAATAAGTACTGCTGTTGATACAGCATATACCTGGGATTTGTAAATACGTAGTGCTGGTAATGCAGTATACAACATATTTATTTAATTTTATTTATTTATTTACATATACCTCAGATTTATAAATAAGTAGTGCTGGTGATGCACAATAGGACATATACCTTGGATTTATAAATAAGTAGTGCTGGTGATGCACTACACACCATATTCCTGGGATTTGTAAATAAGTAGGGCTGGTAATGCACTATACAGCATATACCTGGGATTTGTAAATACGTAGTACTAGTTATGCACTATACAACATATTCCTGGGATTTGTAAATAAGTAGTGCTGGTGATGCACTATACAACATATGCCTGAGATTTGTAAATGTGTAGTGCTGGTGATGCACTACACAACATATACCTGGGATTTGTAAATAAGTAGTGCTGGTGATGCACTATACAACGTAAACCTGGGATTTGTAAATAAGAAGTGCTGGTGATGCACTACACAACGTAGACCTGGGATTTGTAAATAAATAGTCCTTGTAATGCACTATACAACATATACCTGGGATTTGTAAATAAGTAGTACTGGTGATTCACTCTACAACATATTTATTTATTTTTATTTATTTATTTATTTGTATATTCCTGGGACTTATAAATAAGTAGTGCTGGTGATACAACATAAACCTGCGATTTGTAAATAGGCCGTTCTGATGATGCACTATACAGCATATACCTGGGATTTGTAATTATGTAGTGCTGTTAATGCAGTATACAACATATTTATTTATGTTTATTTATTTATTTACATATACCTCAGATTTATAAATAAGTAGTGCTGGTGATGCACAATAGGACATATACCTGGGATTTATAAATAAGTAGTGCTGGTGATGCACTATACAACATATACCTGGGATTTCTAAATAAGTAGTGCTGGTGATGCACTACACACCATATTCCTGGGATTTGCAAATATGTAGTGATGGTGAAGCACTACACAACATATACCTGGGATTTGTAAATAAGTAGTGCTGGTGATGCAGTATACAACATGTACCTGAGATTTGTAAATAAGTAGTGCTGGTGATACACTATACAACATATACCTGGGATTTGTAAATAAGTAGAGCTGGTGATGCACTATACAGCATTATACCTGTGATTTCTAAATAAGTAATGCTGGTGATGCACAATACAACATAAACCTGGATTTGTAAATAATTAGTTCTGGTGATACAGCATATACCTGGGATTTTTAATAAGTAGTGCTGGTGATGCATTATACAACATATACCTTGGATTTGTAAATGTGTGTTGCTGGTAATGCACTATACAACATATACCTGGGATTTGGAAATAAGTAGTACTGCTGATGCCCTATACAACATATACCTGGGATTTATAAATAAGTAGTGCTGGTGTTACAACATATACCTGGGATTTGTAAATAAGTAGTGCTCATCATGCACTATAGGACATATACCTGGGATTTATAAATAAGTAGTGCTGGTGATAAAACCTGGAATTTGTAAATAAGTAGTGCTGCTGATGCACTATACAACATATACCTGAGATTTGTAAATAAGTGGTGCTGGTGATGCAAAATAAGCCTGGGATTAGTAAATAACTAGTGCTGGTAATGCACTGTACAGCATATACCTGGGATTTTAAAAACGTAGTACTAGTGATGCACTATACAGCATATACCTGGGATTTGTAAATACGTAGTACTAGTGATGCACTATACAACATATTCCTGGGATTTGTAAATAAGCAGTGCTGGTGATGCACTATACAACAAATACCTGGGATTTGTAAATACGTTGTGCTGGTGATGCACTATACAACATATACCTGGGATTTGTAAATAAGTAATGCTGGTGATGCACTATACAACATATGCCTAAGATTTGTAAATATGTAGTGCTGGTGATGCACTATACAACGTATACCTGCGATTTGTAAATAAGTAGTGCTGGTGATACACTACACAACGTATACCTGGGATTTGTAAATAAGAAGTGCTGGTGATGCACTACACAACGTATACCTGGGATTTGTAAATAAGTAGTCCTGGTAATGCACTATACAACATATACCTGGGATTTGTAAACGAGTAGTACTGGTGATGCACTCTACAACATATTTATTTATTTTTATTTATTTATTTATTTGTATATACCTGGGAGTTATAAATAAGTAGTGGTGGTGATACAACATAAACCTACGATTTGTAAATAGGCCGTGCTGATGATGCACTATACAACATATACCTGGGATTTGTAAATACCTAGTTCTGGTGATGCACAATAGGACATATACCTGGGATTTATAAATAAGTAGTGCTGGTGATGCACTATACAACATACACCTGGGATTTGTAAATAAGTAGTGCTGGTGATGCACTATTCAACATATACCTGGGAATTGTAAATAAGTATTGCTGGTGATGCACTGTAAAACATATACCTGGGATTTGTAAATAAGTAGTGCTGGTGATGCACAATCAACATATACCTGGGATTTGTAAATAAGTAGTGCTGGTGATGCACTACACAACATATACCTGGGATTTGTGAATAAGTAGTGCTGGTGATGCACTATACAACATATACCTGGGATTTGTAAATAAGTAGTGCTGGTGATGCACTATACAACATATACCTGGGAAATGTTAATAAGTAGTGCTGGTGATACAGCATATACCTGGGATTTGTAAATAAGTAGTGCTGGTGATGCACTATACAACATATATCTGGGATTTGTAAGTACTTAGTGCTGGTAATGCACTATACCAGATATACCTGGGATTTGTAAATAAGTAGTACTGGTGATGCACTATTCAACATATACCTGAGATTTATAAATAAGTAGTGCTGGTGATACAAAGTACACCTGGGATTTGTAAATATGTAGTGCTGGTGATGCACTATACAACATTTACCTGTATTTTATAAATTAGTAGTGCTGTTGATGCAGTATTGGACATATACCTGTGATTTGTAAATATGTAATGCTGGTGATGCACAATACAACATTTACCTGGTATTTGTTAATAAGTTGTGCTGGTGATGCACTATAGAACATATTCCTGGGATTTTTAAATAAGTAATGTTGCTGATGCACTACAAAACATATACCTGGGAATTGTAAATAAGTAGTGCTGGTGATGCACTACACAACATATAACTGGGATTTGTAATTAAGTATTGCTCGTGATGCACTATACACCATGTACCTGGGATTTGTAAATAAGTAGTGCTGGTGATGCACTATACAACATATTCCTGGGATTTGTAAATAAGTAGTGCTGGTGACTCACTATACAACATATACGTTGGATTTGTAAACAAGTAGTGCTGGTGATGCACTATACAACATATACCTGGAATTTGTAAATCAGTAGTGTTGGTGATGCATTATACAACATTTATCTAGGATTTTTAAATATGTAGTTCTGGTGATGCACTATAGAGCATATACCTGGGATTTGTAAATAAGTAGTGCAGGTGATGCACTATACAGCATATACCTTGGATTTGTAAATACGTATTGCTGGAAATGCACTATACAACATATACCTGGGATTTGTAAATAAGTAGTGCTGGTGATGCACTACACAACATATACATGGGATTTGTAAATAAGTATTGCTGGTTATGCCCTATACAACATATACCTGGGATTTGTAAATAAGTAGTGCTTGTGAGGCACTATACAGCATATTCCTGGGACTTGTAAATAAGTAGTGCTGGTGATGCAGTATGCAACATATTTATTTATTTTTATTTATTTATTTACATATACCTCAGATTTATAAATAAGTAGTGCTGGTGATGCACAATAGGACATATACCTGGGATTTATAAATAAGTAGTGCTGGTGATGCACTATACAACATATACCTGGGATTTCTAAATAAGTAGTGCTGGTGATGCACTACACACCATATTCCTGGGATTTGTAAATAAGTAGTGCTGGTGAAGCACTACACAACATATACCTGGGATTTGTAAATAAGTATTGCTGGTGATGCACTATACAACATATACCTGGGATTTGTAAATAACTAGGACTGGTAATGCACTCTAGAGCATATACCTGGGATTTGTAAATACGTAGTACTAGTGATGCACTATACAGCGTATACCTGGGGTTTGTAAATAAGAAGTTCTGGTGATGCACTACACAACGTATACCTGGGATTTGTAAATAAGTAGTCCTGGTAATGCACTATACAACATATACCTGGGATTTGTAAATAAGTAGTACTGGTGATGCACTCTACAACATATTTATTTATTTTTATTTATTTATTTATTTGTATATACCTGGGAGTTATAAATAAGTAGTGGTGGTGATACAACATAAACCTACGATTTGTAAATAGGCCATGCTGATGATGCACTCTACAACATATACCTGGGATTTGTAAATACCTAGTTCTGGTGATGCACAATAGGACATATACCTGGGATTTATAAATAAGTAGTGCTGGTGATGCACTATACAACATACACCTGGGATTTGTAAATAAATAGTGCTGGTGATGCACTATTCAAAATATACCTGGGATTTGTAAATAAGTATTGCTGGTGATGCACTATAAAACATATACCTGGGATTTGTAAATAACTATCGCTGGTGATGCACTATACAACATATACCTGGGATATGTAAATAAGTAGTGCTGCTGATGCACTGTACAACATAAACCTGGGATTTGTAAATAAGTAGTACTGGTGATGCATGATACAACATATAACTGGGATTTGTAAATAAGTAGTGCTGGTGAGCACTATGCAACATATACCTCGGATTTGTAATTAAGTAGTGCCGGTGATGCACTATACAACTTATACCTGGGAAATGTTAATATTTAGTGCTGGTGATACAGCATATACCTGGGATTTGTAAATAAGTAGTGCTGGTGATGCACTATACAACATATTCCTGGGATTTGAAAATAAGCAGTGCTGGTGATGCACTCTACAACAAATACCTGGGATTTGTAAATACGTTGTGCTGGTGATGCACTATACAACATATACCTGGGATTTGTAAATAAGTAATGCTGGTGATGCACTATACA
Organism: Protopterus annectens; assembly: GCF_019279795.1. Lineage (NCBI taxonomy): Eukaryota > Metazoa > Chordata > Ceratodontiformes > Protopteridae > Protopterus > Protopterus annectens. Next base: position 550,536,567 of record NC_056748.1, read on the forward strand.
ACATATGCCTAAGATTTGTAAATATGTAGTGCTGGTGATGCAATATACAACATATACCTGCGATTTGTAAATAAGTAGTGCTGGTGATACACTACACAATGTATACCTGGGATTTGTAAATAAAAAGTGCTGGTGATGCACTACACAACGTATACCTGGGATTTGTAAATAAGTAGTCCTGGTAATGCACTATACAACATATACCTGGGATTTGTAAACAAGTAGTACTGGTGATGCACTCTACAACATATTTATTTATTTTTATTTATTTATTTATTTGTATATACCTGGGAGTTATAAATAAGTAGTGGTGGTGATACAACATAAACCTACGATTTGTAAATAGGCCGTGCTGATGATGCACTCTACAACATATACCTGGGATTTGTAAATACCTAGTTCTGGTGATGCACAATAGGACATATACCTGGGATTTATAAATAAGTAGTGCTGGTGATGCACTATACAACATACACCTGGGATTTGTAAATGAGTAGTGCTGGTGATGCACTATTCAACATATACCTGGGATTTGTAAATAAGTATTGCTGGTGATGCACTATAAAACATATACCTGGGATTTGTAAATAACTAGTGCTGGTGATGCACAATCAACATATACCTGGGATTTGTAAATAAGTAGTGCTGGTGATGCACTACACAACATATACCTGGGATTTGTAAATAAGTAGTGCTTGTGATGCACTATACAACATATACCTGGGATTTGTAAATAAGTAGTGCTGGTGATGCACTATACAACATATACCTGGGAAATGTTAATAAGTAGTGCTGGTGATACAGCATATACCTGGGATTTGTAAATAAGTAGTGCTGGTGATGCACTATACAACATATATCTGGGATTTGTAAGTACTTAGTGCTGGTAATGCACTATACCAGATATACCCGGGATTTGTAAATAAGTAGTACTGGTGATGCACTATACAACATATACCTGGGATTTATAAATAAGCAGTGCTGGTGATACAAAATATACCTGGGATTTGTAAATATGTAGTGCTGGTGAAGCACTATACAACATTTACCTGTATTTTGTAATTTAGTAGTGCTGTTGATGCAATATAGGACATATACTTGTGATTTGTAAATATGTAATGCTGGTGATGTACAATACAACATATACCTGGGATTTGTTAATAAGTTGTGCTGGTGATGCACTATAGAACATATTCCTGGCATTTTTAAATAAGTAATGTTGCTGATGCACTACAAAACATATACCTGGGATTTGTAAATAAGTAGTGCTGGTAATGCACTATACAACATATTCCTTGGATTTGTAAATAAGTAGTGTTGGTGACGCACTATACAACATATACCTGGGATTTGTAAATAAGTAGTGCTGGTGATGCACTATACAACATATACGTTGGATTTGTAAACAAGTAGTGCTGGTGATGCACTATACAACATATACCTGGAATTTGTAAATCAGTAGCGCTGGTGATGCATTATACAACATATATCTGGGATTTTTAAATATGTAGTTCTGGTGATGCACTATAGAACATATACCTTGGATTTGTAAATACGTATTGCTGGAAATGCACTATGCAACCTATACCTGGGACTTGTCAATAAGTAGTGCTGGTGATGCATGACACAACATACACCTTAGATTTAGAATTAAGTAGTGCTGGTGATGCACTATACAACATATACATTTGATTTCTAAATAAGTATTGCTGGTTATGCACTATACAACATATACCTGGGATTTGTAAATAAGTAGTGCTGGTGAGGCACTATACAACATATTCCTGGGATTTGTAAATAAGTAGTGCTGGTGATGCACTATACAGCAAATACCTTAGATTTGTAAATATGTAGTGCTGATGATGCACTATACAACATATACCTGAGATTTGTAAATAAGTGGTGCTGGTGATGCAACATAAACCTGGGATTAGTAAATAACTAGAGTTGGTAATGCACTATACAGCATATGCCTGGGATTTGTAAATACGTAGTACTAGTGATAGACTATACAACATATTCCTGGGATTTGTAAATAAGTAGTGCTGGTGATGCACTCTACAACAAATACTTGGGATTTGTAAATACGTTGTGCTGTTGATGCACTATACAACATATACATGGGATTTGTAAATAAGTAATGCTGGTGATGCACTATACAACATATACCTGCGATTTGTAAATAAGTAGTGCTGGTGATGCACTATACAACATATACCTGCGATTTGTAAATAAGTAGTGCTGGTGATGCACTATACAACGTAAACCTGGGATTTGTAAATAAGAAGTGCTGGTGATGCACTACACAACGTATACCTGGGATTTATAAATAAGTAGTGCTGGTGATACAACATATACCTGGAATTTGTAAATAAGTAGTTCTGCTGATGCACTTCACAACATATACCTGAGATTTGTAAATAAGTGGTGCTGGTGATGCAACGTAAACCTGGGATTAGTAAATAATTAGGGCTGGTAATGCACTATACAGCATATACCTGGGATTTGTAAATACGTAGTACTAGTGATGCACTATACAACATATTCCTGGGATTTGTAAATAAGTAGTGCTGGTGATGCACTAAACAACAAATACCTGGGATTTCGTTGTGCTGGTGATGCACTATAGAACATATACATGAGATTTGTAAATAAATAATGCTGGTGATGCACTATACAACATATTCCTGAGATTTGTAAATATGTAGTGCTGGTGATGCACTATACAACGTAAACCTGGGATTTGTAAATAAGAAGTGCTGGTGATGCACTACACAACATATACCTGGGATTTGTAAATAAGTAGTCCTGGTAATGCACTATACAACATATACCTGGGATTCATAAATAAGTAGTGCTGGTGATGCACTACACAACATATACCTGGGATTTGTAAATAAGTCGTGCTTGTGATGCACTATACAACATATACCTGGGATTTGTAAATAAGTAGGGCTGGTGATGCACTGCACAACACATACATGGGATTTGTAATTAAGTAGTGCTGGAGATGCACTCTACAACATATTTATTTATTTTTATTTATTTGTATATACCTGGGACTTATAAATAAGTAGTGCTGGTGATACAACATAAACCTGCGATTTGTAAATAGGCCGTGCTGATGATGCACTATACAAAATATACCTGGGATTTATAAACACGTAGTGCTGGTGAAGCACAATAGGACATATACCTGGGATTTATAAATAAGTAGTGCTGGTGATGCACTATACAACATACACCTGGGATTTGTAAATAAGTAGTGCTGGTGATGCACTATACAACATATACCTGGGATTTGTCAATAAGTAGTGCTGGTGATGCACTATACAACATATACTTGGGATTTGTAAATAAGTAGTGCTGGTGATGCACTACACAACATATACCTAGGATTTGTAAATAAGTCGTGCTGGTGATGCACTATACAACATATACCTGGGATTTCTAAATAAGTAGTGCTGGTGATGCACTACACAACATATACCTGGGACTTGTAAATAATTAGGGCTGTTGATGCACTACACAACATATACATGGGATTTGTAAATAAGTAGGGCTGGTGATGCACTGCACAACACATACATGGGATTTGTAATTAAGTAGTGCTGGTGATGCACTATACAACATATACCTTGGATATGTAAATAACTAGTGCTGCTGATGCACTCTACAACATATACCTGGGATTTGTAAATAAGTAGTGCTGGTGATGCACGATACAACATATACCTGTGATTTGTAAATAAGTAGTGCTGGTGATACACTATACAATATATACCTGGGATTTTAAATAAGTAGTGCTGGTGAGCATTATGCAATATATACCTCAGATTTGTAATTAAGTAGTGCCGGTGATGCGCTATACAACATATACATGGGAAATGTTAATAAGTAGTGCTGGTGATGCAGCATATACCTGGGATTTGTAAATAAGTAGTGCTTGTGATGCACTATACAACATATACCTGGGATTTGTAAGTACTTAGTGCTGGTAATGCACTATACCACATATACCTGGGATTTGTAAATAAGTAGTACTGGTGATGCACTATACAACATATACCTGGGATTTATAAATAAGTAGTACTGGTGATACAAAATATACCTGGGATTTGTAAATATGTAGTGCTGGTGATGCACTATACAACATTTACTTGTATTTTGTAAATTAGTAGTGCTGTTGATGCAATATAGGATATATACCTTTGATTTGTAAATATGCAATGCTGGTGATGCACAATACAACATATACCTGGGATTTGTTAATAGGTTGTGCTGGTGATGCACTATATAACATATTCCTGGGATTTTTAAATAAGTAATGTTGCTGATGATGCACTACACAACATATAACTGGGATTTGTAATTAAGTAGTGCTGGTGATGCACTATACAACATATTCCTGGGATTTGTAAATAAGTAGTGCTGGTGACGCACTGTGCAACATATACCTGGGATTTGTAAATAAGTAGTGCTGGTGATGCACTATACAACATATACTTTGAATTTGTAAACAAGTAGTGCTGGTGATGCACTATACAACATTTACCTGGAATTTGTAAATCAGTAGCGTTGGTTATGCATTATACAACATATATCTAGGATTTTTAAATATGTAGTTCTGGTGATGCACTATAGAACATATACTTTGGATTTGTAAATACGTATTGCTGGAAATGCACTATACAACATATACCTGGGATTTGTAAATAAGTAGAGCTGGTGATGCACTACACAACATATACATGGGATTTGTAAATAAGTATTGCTGGTTATGCCCTATACAACATATACCTGGGATTTTTAAATAAGTAGTGCTGGTGAGGCACTATGCAACATATTCCTGGGATTTGTAAATAAGTAGTGCTGGTGATGCACTATACAACAAATACCTTAGATTTGTAAATATGCAGTGCTGATGATGCACTATACAACATATACCTGGGATTTGTAAATAAGTAATGCTGCTGATGCATTATACAATATATGCCTGTGATTTGTAAATATGTAGTGCTGGTGATCAGCTATACCACATAAACCTGGGATTTGTAAATAAGTAGTGCTGATGATGCACTATACAATGTATACCTGGGATTTGTAAATAAGTACTGCTGTTGATACAGCATATACCTGGGATTTGTAAATACGTTGTGCTGGTGATGCACTATACAACATATACCTGGGATTTGTAAATAAGTAGTGCTGGTGATGCACTATACAATGTAAACCTGGGATTTGTAAATAAGAAGGGCTGGTGATGCACTACACAATGTATACCTGGGATTTGTAAATAAGTAGTCCTGGTAATGCACTATACAACATATACCTGGGATTTGGAAATAAGTAGTACTGGTGATGCACTCTACAACATATGTATTTATTTTTATTTATTTATTTATTTGTATATTCCTGGGACTTATAAATAAGTAGTGCTGGTGATACAACATAAACCTGCGATTTGTAAATAGGCCGTGCTGATGATGCACTATACAGCATATACCTGGGATTTGTAAATACGTAGTACTGTTAATGCAGTATACAATATATTTATTTATTTTTATTTATTTATTTACATATACCTCAGATTTATAACTAAGTAGTGCTGGTGATGCACAATAGGACATATACCTGGGATTTCTAAATAAGTAGTGCTGGTGATGCACTATACAACATATACCTGGGATTTGTAAATAAGTAGTGCTGGTGATGCTCTACACACCATATTCCTGGGATTTGTAAATAAGTAGTGCTGGTGAAGCACTACACAACATATACCTGGGATTTGTAAATAAGTATTGCTGGTGATGCACTATACAACATATACCTGGGATTTGTAAATAAGTAGTGCTGGTAATGCACTATACAACATGTACCTGAGATTTGTAAATAAGTAGTGCTGGTGATACACTATACAACATATACCTGGGATTTTTAAATAAGTAATGCTGGTAATGCACTATTCAACATATACCTGGATTTGTAAATAAGTAGTGCTGGTGATGCACTACACAACATATACATGGGATTTGTAAATAAGTATTGCTGGTTATGCCCTATACAACATATACCTGGGATTTGTAAATAAGGAGTGCTGGTGAGGCACTATGCAACATATTCCTGGGATTTGTAAATAAGGAGTGCTGGTGAGGCACTATGCAACATATTCCTGGGATTTGTAAATAAGTAGTGCTGGTGATGCACTATACAACAAATACCTTAGATTTGTAAATATGCAGTGCTGATGATGCACTACACAACATATACCTGGGATTTGTAAATAAGTAATGCTGCTGATGCACTATACGACATATGCCTGTGATTTGTAAATATGTAGTGCTGGTGATCAGCTATGCAACATATACCTGGGATTTGGAAATAAGTAGTATTGGTGATGCACTCTACAACATATTTATTTATTTTATATTATTTATTTATTTGTATATTCCTGGGACTTATAAATAAGTGGTGCTGGTGATACAACATAAACCTGCGATTTGTAAATAGGCCGTGCTGATGATGCACTATACAGCATATACCTGGGATTTGTAAATACATAGTGCTGTTAATGCAGTATACAACATATTTATTTATTTTTATTTATTTATTTACATATACCTCAGATTTATAAATAAGTAGTGCTGGTGATGCACAATAGAACATATACCTGGGATTTATAAATAAGTAGTGCTGGTGATGCACTATACAACATATACCTGGGATTTCTAAATAAGTAATGCTGGTGATGCACAATACAACATAAACCTGGATTTGTAAATAAGTAGTTCTGGTGATAAAGCATATACCTGGGATTTGTAAATAAGTAGTGCTGGTGATGCATTATACAACATATACCTTGGATTTGTAAATGCGTGTTGCGTGATACAACATATATCTAAGATTTGTAGATAAGTATTGCCTTTGATGCACTATACAACATATACCTGGGATTTCTAAATAAGTAATTCTTTTGATGCACTACACAATATATACCTGGGATTTGTAAAAAAAGTAGTGCTTGTTATGCCTTATACAACATATACCTGGATTTGTAAATACGTTGTGCTGGTGATGCACTATACAACATGTACCTGAGATTTGTAAATAAGTAATGCTGGTGATGCACTATTCAACATATACATGGGATTTGTAAATAAGTAGAACTGGTGATGCACAATACAACATATATCTGGGATTTGTAATTAAGTTGTGCTGGTGATGCACTATAGAACATATTCCTGGGATTTGTAAATAAGTAGTGCTGGTGATGCACAATAGGACATATACCTGGGATTTATAAATACGTAGTGCTGGTGATGCACTATACAAATATACCTGAGATTTGTAAATAAGTAGTGCTGGTGATGCACTATACAACAGATACCTGGGATTTGTAAATAAGTAGGGCTGGTGATGCACTACACAACATATACCTGGGATTTGTAAATAAGTAGTGCTGGTGATGCACTATACAACATATAGATGGGATTTGTAAATAAGTAGTGCTGGTGATGCACTATACAACATATACCTGGGATTTGTAAATAAGTAGTGCTGGTGATGCACTATACAACATATACCTATGATTTGTAAATAACTAATGCTGGTGATGCACAATACAACATATTTATGGGATTTGTAATTAAGTTGTGCTGGTGATGCACTATAGAACATATTCCTGGGATTTGTAAATAAGTAATGTTGGTGATGCATTACAAAACATATACCTGGGATTTGTAAATAAGTGGGGCTGGTGATGCACTACACAACATATACCAGGGATTTGTAAATACGTAGTGCTGGTAATGCACTATACAACATATACCTGGGATTTGTAAATAAGTAGTACTGGTGATGCACTCTACAACATATTTATTTATTTTTATTTATTTATTTATTTATTGACATATACCTGGGATTTATAAATAAGTAGTGCTGGTGATACAACATAAGCCTGGGATTTGTAAATAAGCCATGCTGGTGATGCTCTATACAACATATACCTGGGATTTGTAAATAAGTAGCTCTTGTGATGCACTATAAAACAGATACCTGGGATTTGTAAATAAGTGGGGCTGGTGATGCACTACACAACATATACCTGGGATTTGTAAATAAGTCGTGCTGGTGATGCACTATACAACATATACCTGGGATTTCTAAATAAGTAGTGTTGGTGATGCACTACACAACATATACCTGGGACTTGTAAATAATTAGGGCTGTCGATGCACTACACAACATATACATGGGATTTGTAAGTACTTAGTGCTGGTAATGCACTATACCACATATACCTGGGATTTGTAAATAAGTAGTACTGGTGATGCACTATACAACATATACCTGGGATTTATAAATAAGAAGTACTGGTGATACAAAATATACCTGGGATTTATAAATAAGTAGTACTGGTGATACAAAATATACCTGTGATTTGTAAATATGTAATGCTTGTGATGCACAATACAACATATACCTAGGATTTGTTAATAGGTTGTGCTGGTGATGCACTATAGAACATATTCCTGGGATTTTTAAATAAGTAATGTTGCTGATGCACTACAAAACATATACCTGGGATTTGTAAATAAGTAGTGCTGATGATGCACTATACAACATATAACTGGGATTTGTAATTAAGTATTGCTCGTGATGCACTTTACACCATGTACCTGGGATTTGTAAATAAGTAGTGCTGGTGATGCACTGTACAACATATTCCTGGGATTTGTAAATAAGTAGTGCTGGTGACGCACTATACAACATATACCTGGGATTTGTAAATAAGTAGTGCTGGTGATGCACTATACAACATATACTTTGAATTTGTAAACAAGTAGTGCTGGTGATGCACTATACAACATATACCTGGAATTTGTAAATCAGTAGCGTTGGTGATGCATTATACAACATATATCTAGGATTTTTAAATATGTAGTTCTGGTGATGCACTATAGAACATATACCTTGGATTTGTAAATACGTATTGCTGGAAATGCACTATACAACATATACCTGGGACTTGTCAATAAGTAGTGCTGGAGATGCATGACACAACATACACCTGGGATTTAGAAATAAGTAGTGCTGGTGATGCACTACACAACATATACATGGTATTTGTAAATAAGTATTGCTGGTTATGCCCTATACAACATATACCTGGGATTTGTAAATAAGTAGTGCTGGTAATGCACTATACAACATATACCTGGGATTTGTAAATAAGTAGTGCTGGTGATGCACTATGCAACATATACCTGGGATTTGTAAATAAGTAGTACTGGTGATGCACTATACAGCATATACCTGGGATTTATAAATAAGTAGTACTGGTGATACAAAATATATCTGGGATTTGTAAATATGTAGTGCTGGTGATGCACTATACAACATTTACTTGTATTTTGTAAATTAGTAGTGCTGTTGATGCAATATAGGATATATACCTGTGATTTGTAAATATGTAATGCTGGTGATGCCCTATACAACATATACCTGGGATTTGTAAATAAGTAGTGCTGGTGATGCACTATACAACATATTCCTGGGATTTGTAAATAAGTAGTGCTGGTGATGCTCTATACAACAAATACCTTAGATTTGTAAATATGCAGTGCTGATGATGCACTGTACAACATATACCTGGGATTTGTAAATAAGTAATGCTGCTGATGCACTATACAACATATACCTGGGATTTATAAATAAGTAATGCTGCTGATGCACTATACAACATATGCCTGTGATTTGTAAATATGTAGTGCTGGTGATCAGCTATACCACATAAACCTGGGATTTGTAAATAAGTAGTGCTGCTGATGCACTATACAATGTATACCTGGGATTTGTAGATAAGAAGTGCTGGTGATGCACTACACAACATATACCTGGGATTTGTAAATAAGTACTGCTGTTGATACAGCATATACCTGGGATTTGTAAATAAGTAGTGCTGGTGATGCACTATACAATTTATACCTGGGATTTGTAGATAAGAAGTGCTGGTGATGCACTATACAACATGTACCTGGGATTTGTAAATAAGTACTGCTGTTGATACAGCATATACCTGGGATTTGTAAATACGTTGTGCTGGTGATGCACTGTATAACATATACCTGGGATTTGTAAATAAGTAGTGCTGGTGATCCGCTATACCACATAAACCTGGGATTTGTAAATAAGTTGTGCTGGTGATGCACTATACAACATATACCTGGGATTTCTAAATAAGTAGTGCTAGTGATGCACAATACGATATATAACTGGGATTTGTAAATACTTAGTGGTGGTGATGCTCTATACAACATATATCTGGGATTTGTAAATAAGTAGTGCTGGTGATGCACTATACAACGTGTACCTGGGATTTGTAAATAAGTAGTGCTGCTGATGCACTATTCAACGTACACCTGTGATTTGTAAATAAGTAGTTCTGGTGATACAGCATGTACCTGGGATTTTTAAAATAAGTTGTGCTGGTGATGCACTATACAACATATACCTGGGATTTGTAAATAAGTAGTGCTGGTGATGCACTACACAACATATACCTGGGATTTGTAAATAAGTAGTGCTGGTGATGCACTACACAATATGTACCTGGGATTTGTAAATAAGTAGTGCTGGTGATGCACTATACAACAAATGTCTGTGTGTCATATAATTTTTTTATTTGTGATTTATTGAAGGAGAAAATCCAAATAGGTTGTGGCCCATTTTCAGTGGAGGCCTGTGAAGAACATCTCCAAACACTAAGCCATAAGGATATCAGAGAAATATATATGAGTAGATATCAGTTCCATTTAACACATGCTAAGAAATAAACAGTATAGTGTAGGAACATAGTTTCATTATATACTATAAGTGGGTGATAAATAATTCAGTTTAAACACTGTCTCAGATTAAAGCATACATAGTATAGTACTTGTTGTTATGTACAGTAGTTGTGTGATGTGCTAGAATAATGTATTCGTTTACATGTAATATGGATGAATTAAAGTCCTAAGAAAGATTAGGGAAGTCAAGAGATACTTATAAAGGTGGAGAATATGGAACGCATGAGAAGAGAACAGAGAGGAGGAGAAGGTAGGTGAGATGAGTGCAAAATTAGAACCAGGTGCTGAGTGATAATGGGGTAGAGTGTAGTTAGCACAAAGGAGGGGTGAATGGAGAGAAGATCGAGTGAGAATGGGATAGGGTGTATTTAGCAGAAGGTGCTTATCATTTTAATGGTGCTTGTGTTACCCTGGTGTAGAGAATTGGCAGAGCTGTGTAGTAGATAGAAAGTTTTTAGACCGACTTTGAATGATTAGTGGGTAGTAGCTGGCCTAATAAATAAGGGTATAGAGTTCCATGATTTTGCAACAGAGTAGGAGTATTACCTGTATCTGACACACCTGGTCGTTTCTTGTATAATAACACGTTTTTGGTCATTGGAGCATAGCAGTCAATTAGAGCCATAGTTATGTAGAATTATATTTAGTGTAGGACAGGTAGATGGTAATATATGATTTTGTAAGCAGAAAGTAGCTGTATGTATGTATGTATGTATGTATGTATTTATGTATGTATGTATGTATGCATGTTAAATGGTGGGGTGGGTCTAACCACTTGAGACTTTTAGTGCTGTCCAATGATGAGATCAATAAGGGCTATTTGCTGCAAATTTAACTTAATTATAGCATTGATCAAGTTTTGCTTTTAGTGAAGTCTAGAGGTTTATGAGGATGGAGTGTCATAGAAAGGTGAAGGGCAAGATTTTTGTTTGTAAAGCATGTCTAGTTTTTTTTTAAGGGTGTTTTGTATATGCAGGTCAAATTTAAGGATGTCATCCACTATCACTGTGAGAGGTGACCTCAATTGTAGCATCATTTAGAGAGAGTATTTTGAAGTTAGATTTCTGGGGAAGAAAAATAATAGTTTATATTTTGGGTGCAGAGCATGAGCTGTGAGTTACAGAACCATTTTTTTGGTAGCTGTAAAAGCTTCTTGAACAATTTGTCGGGGATCTGTTAGAGTGACAGATGAACATATGAGTGTGGAGTTATCTGCGTACTGCATTGGTGAAGCATGTTAAATGCATGTAGGGAGTGTATTGGTAAGAATATTAAAGAACCACTGAAGGGTAGGTCATGATAATCCTAGTGAGGACATTTGAAGTGGAAGTTTGCTATGTCAAACTGCATCAAAGGTCTTTGATAGGTCTAAGAATAAGGAGAATACTAGTTTGCTGCTGTCCCTGGCTTTTCTGATGGTATCTGTGAAGACTAGAAGTGCGGTATTGGCACTATGAGATGGACAGGAGCTGTTTTGCATGGGGGTTAGGAGTTTTTCCTGAATGAGATATTCTAGCAGTTGCTGTTGAATACATTTCTGCAATATTTTGCAGATGAGATAATGTTTATAATATTTGTTGAAGATGGCTGCCATCTTTGTAGAAAAGTATGAGGCATGAGTTTTTTTAAAACAGGGAAGGGATTACTGAACAAACCTACTAATGTTGGAAAATGGATAGGCAATACTATTAGCTGCCAATTTAAGGTAGTCACTTGGTAGGTTATCAGCAGAGGCTGAGCATAGTTTGAGTTTGCTTAAAAGTAATTTTATATAGGCTGTAGGGACAGATCTTAAGGTGAATGAGGAGGCATTGGTTTGTGGCTGTTGAACACTGGTGGGAATGGAGTTGTGGAAGATCTCAGCAATGGAGTCTATTTCACCTACAAAATAAGTGCATTGTTTGGAGAGGGGTTACTATTGTATTTTGTCTGGGATGCAATGTTTTTTTTAATAGATTACTAGAAATTTTTGGGATTGTCTGTGCAATTGTTTTGAATATTTCTGTAATATGTTTTTGTCTATATTTATTTATAGGTTTGTTTGCCTGGTTTAGTAGCTCTCTATAATGTTGGAATTTTTGTGAGGTTTTGTGTTTCTAGTCTTTCTAACCTTTGTATTTGACCTACATTAAGATTCTACTATTTTTGGATAGCTAGGTTACATTGTTTTTTTTTAAATTCTCCTTTTTTCTTGAGGTTCAAGGTGACTTAAGATGTTGAGGAAAATTGTATTAATTTTTCCTCTTGGTAGCATCAAGTGGTAGCATTTTTAGAATACTCCAACTAATTGATGGAAGGGTAGTAATAAAAGTTTCTGAGTTAAAGTTAGGTAAGTTGTAGGTTGAAAAAAAAATCACTTGTAAACTTGTAAAACCAAAAATCCCCAGGCACCCGATGCTAATACATGGAGGTCAAAAACAGCAATCCAAGCCCTCATATCAAGAAGAAAACACAAAATGAGTGGAATATAAAAATAAAACCACTTTTATTGAATGTACACTTCCACTGAAGCCCAAACAATAAAACAAATAAGCCCTTTAGTCCTTTACATTGTTAGGACTTCTTCACAGTTAAAATAATTACTCTACCATTATCATTTTAAATACCTGATCTTGGACCTTCCCCCTTGCTCTTCATTAATTAATTAATTAATTAATTAATCAATCAATTCACTGAATATTGTATCCTTATGCAATTCTTTTCCCCTTTTCTTTATGCCTAAATTTATCATAAAACAAATCAGAATTGCCATATAGCTGAAGCACCTGATGTTCATAAGGGTCATTTGCATATATCCCATGTGCATCTGTTATGGGAGGTTTGGGAGGTCACTCACTGGAAGTTCTAGCTTGGCTGGAGTTTCCTTTATTTTTTTCTGATTGTTTTTTCAGAGTGACCTTCTAATTCTTTGTTTTAATTTATTATGTGGGATATTTTGCAGTCACCCTAATGATAATGGACATCAGCTGGGTATAACAACCCTGTGTTTTTTATGCTTAGCCAAACACTCTGTTTATGCTATGCTGATGAGTTCATAACAAGGCTGAAATATGCATATCCATATAGCTGAAACATCTGATGTTCATAAGTATCATTTGCATATATCCCATGTGCCTCTGTTATTGGAGGTTTGGGAGGTCCCGCATTGGAATTTCTAGCTTGGCTGGAGTTTTCATTTAGTTTTTTTCTGATTGTTTTTTTCAGTGTAACTTTCTAACTCTTTGTGTTAAAACATAAATAAGAAAAATATTAAAAGGTGTATAGTGGGAATATGTATCAAAATACATTTTGTATTTTACTTATGTTTGTGTGTAAAATATATATATATGTATATATATATATATATATATATATATATATATATATATATATATATATATATAGATATACACATACATATATCTATATGGATCCCTATCATATGATAGAAACCTCATTTGATTGAAACCATAAGACTGAAATTTCAAGACTGAAACACATAAGACTGAAACACATAATACTAAATTTCAACATACAAAATTGTAAACTGGACCATATAAAACCAGACTAGGTGGGGGCTTATGCCTCCCACACCCCCCCCCAACTATATATACTAACTCCAGGATTGCATTATATTGGGGAAAAGGGCATATACCTTTCACATACCTTACAGTAGTCTACATGCTACCACTACTATTCCCTTTTTCCTGATGTAGTGTGATCCTGGAGTTAATATATATAGTTGGGAGGTGTGGGGGCATAGCCTCCCACATAGTCTGGTTTTATATGGTCCAGTTTAAAATGCAGTATGTTGAAATTAAGTATTATGGGTTTCAATCTTATGGGTTTCAGTCAAGTGACTTTTCAGTCTTTTGAATTTTTTTTAAATTTCAGTCAAATGAGTTTCATTCAAATAAGGTTTCTATCATATGATAGGGATCCGTATATACATATACATATATATATATATATATATATATATATATATATATATATATATATATATATCTATATATATATATATATATATATATATATACGGATTCACTTCATAATCTCGAAATCATGAAATATTGAATTTCAGTATCTCAAAACTATTAAGTCGAATAGCCAAAACACCGGACATATATAAACCTGACACCCAAAATCGTGAAACCACAAAATCCCAAAAAACACACATCACACACTAGAAAACACATACATACATGAACGTACATACCTCCCAACACTTCCCTACAACAAACATAACACGCACTCATACAGCCAAACACATACATACACCTACCCATAGTATATGCAGGGGGGATTGCCCCCCTGCAACCCCCTATTAATATATACTAACTCTGAGGTTACACAACACTCCATAACACACACAACCCAAAACCACACATTCCACCCACCCCACAAACACACATCACATACACACAAAACACCAGCACTCCCAACACTAACACATTCATACTGCACAACACCTACCCTAATCCACACCTCAAACATCCCAAAAACACACAAACCCTCCCCAAAACCCTAAAAAAGTACACTTACCTAACGTGCTATCCATACCACGGGTTTGACATTCTGCAATCGACATTTCCGGGTTCGCGATTTCCATCTGTTCGGCTTTTTAGGATCAAGATCCTAAAATTCAATATTTTAGAATTTCGAGCATATAAAGTGTTCCTATATATATATATATATATATATATATATATATATATATATGAATGTGTATCCAAAAACCATATCTGTATATACACACATGCATTTTATGATAAAGTAAACTATATAGCCTTTAAAATCAAGTTTACCCTTAATCCATTTAATAATCAGGGACTTTCTTCTTTAAAAAAAATAAACATGTCAAGGAAATATGATCATTCACCCCACCCAATCCAGTTGCATTTGTTTTTACTTGCCATTGAACTTCTTTGCATTCCAATTTTATCTTTGTTGGACCTCGCCAGGATCCTTTTCTACAATTAGATTGTTTGTAGAGTTGCTGTTTAGGTAGGTGTGTGATAAGTCTGTTTATACAGAATGGGAAGTGATCACCAAGAAAGTCTGGTAGAGTATCTGAAAAAGATGATAAGTTGCTTAAAGCTGTGTAAATGTATACTAGATCTAGGACAGCTTGGTGTAAAGTCCAGTCAGATAATATTGATATCCCCAGAAATATTATTTTGTGCAGAGTAGATGTAGATATCTAATTTAAGATTCCCTCCAGAGTAACTATGTTGTCACCAGGAGTGATTTAAAGACCATTGATATATTATTGTTTGCAGACATTTAGTTAGAAAAGAGAAAGTGATAAGGAGTTTTGTTGAGCTGACGTTTGGTGTAGGTTCATTATATAGTATGACCTGGTAGTGTATAGGATATAATATTGCAACAACACCTCTTCCCTTTTTAAGCAGCCATTCAGAATGATATTATAACCAGGAAGGGGTCTAGATATATATTAGACAATATGTTATTGCATCTAAGTGCAGTAGCATTTAGTTTAAGTGAACTCTAATCATATTATCCCCATTCCAGGAAACTTGGAATGTTTTAAGAAAATAAACATGATCCCATTGCATAGCACTGCACCAGTGCTCATCATTTATGAATCCTGGCGATAGTTTGAAACAGATGTGAACATTGCAAAGGATAATACAAAGAGATTTTAAAAATGTGCTTCAGTAAAAATTAAAAAAAATGAAAGCCTCATCATTTTTTCTACTAATAATGTTTCAGAAATGAAAATTCAGAATGACCTCTTGAATAACTGCTCTGATTTATACTGTTTACATGAGATGCCATTTACTGCATACGATGAATAAAGAAGACAAGAAAAACATAAAAGGAACAATTTTGCTTCTCTGGGAATAGAATATCAAATGACATTGAGTTATTTTAGCAAACCGTGATGGCAAAGATTAGGTCAATGGCAAGATTTAGTCCTTCCTGGTAGGGTCTGTTAAAGACCCAAAGCCTACTAGGGACTTTTATAGCCATACTTCAGCTAATCCCCAAATAGCCCATAGACATTTCCCTTGGATTGCTGCTGTTATATTAGGTTATGTAACAAGGGTTTAACTTTTATTCCATCTGGTAATGGCTTATTGAATGACAGTATTACAGAGTTAAGAATGTTTGTTAGGAATTTAGGTTTGAAAATGTTACTTGGGAATAACAATGCCAATACTGAAAATGCCTTAAAAAGAAGTAGTACTTTTTTACCTAATCGTACAACGACTGTTACAGCCTTTTAGTGAATGTTAGTGAAAGAAACATGTTAATGGATTTAGTTAAAATAACTGATATTATATTGAAATCAGCTGATAAAGGTGGAAAAACAGTTATATTTAATGTACAACAATATCAAGAACTGATGTATGAATTCTTAAATGACAGTGTAACATTTAAGGTTATAAATATTATTGAGCTGAATAGAATGATTTATAGGATTAAAACTGAATTGTATGACTATTTGATGTAACTAGCGATTACTCCTGAACAGTATAATTATTTTTATATAGAACATCCAGTTTGCCCTGTCATTTATGTGCTGCCTAAGCTTCATAAAGACTTGCTCCACCCCCGATGAAACCCATAGTCTCAGGAAAACAATGGGCCACTACATCGATCTCAAAATATTTAGATCAGCAATTTAAACCTTTATTGAAACATAGTATGTCCTATATAAAAGACACTGGTGAATTTTTGGAGTCACTGAGAAGGTTTTGGATATGAATATGACAAATGTACTGTTTGTAACTATGGATATTAAGTCCTTATTTACGGTCATTCCTACAATATCGGAATTAATATGTTAGAGAATTTCTGGTTAAGTACAGTACTTTTGCAGCTAACAAAATCTCATTGCTATGTTCTTTACTGGAGATTGTTTTGCAAAATAATGTTTTCATGTTTGGGGATGACGTGTATCACCAAATTTCTGGAGTAGCTTTGGGCATACCTGTAGCCAATAGCTATGCTAGCATAGTATTGGCTAGATGGGAAGAATATACTATTTTTGACTCTAATAAAAATGAATACTATAAATAGTACTTTAATGCATTGCAAACACTTTGTAGATGACATAGTATTATTGTGGAGAGGGAGTAGGGAAGCACTGGAGCTATTTTTTGAACATCTACAAAACAGCACCAGCTTCCTTAAGTTTGAAATGTCTTGTTCAGTAGAGGAGATTACCTTTTTGGATGTTAAACTGATGAATATCAATGGTAAGATTCATACCTCCGTATACAGGAAAGAGGTATAAGCAAATAGGTATGTACATATCTCCAGTATGCACCCCACCCACATTTATAAAGATGTAGTAAAGTCAATTCTTGAGAGCCAGCAAGCTAAACACTACTGAAGAGGGGTTTGCAGCTGAAATTAATACTATGACACATGAGTTTTTGGCAAGAGGTTATAATAGAAGTTTAATAACTGAGAATGCAGAGTATGTCAAATCTGAAAGGCCTATTGTGGGCAAACCATATTTATTTAGAGAAGGCAATATTGCCCAGAATGATAGCTCTGTGAGAGAAGCTAGATTTAATAAACTAGGATATACGATGAAGTATAACAGACATTCTAGACAGATTCAGTCCATAATTAAAAGCCATTGGACTCTTCTTAGTTCTGATGCTAATGTTATGAAAATAGTAGGAGAAAGGCCTTATTTTGTATATAAAAAAGAAAAGAATCTTAACTTCTCTGTTACAAAGATTTTGGTAAAAATGAAGAGCTATACAGATTTAACAAGGGGACAGTCCCTTGTTATAACTGCATTTTTTGTAAGTTCATTAATATGGAAACAGAATTTATACACCCCATAACACAAGTTAGTTTCATTGTAAGGCATTTGGGACGTGCAATAGTGAAAACTTAGTTTATTTGGCTAGTTGTGAGAAAATTTTATGTTTTTATATTGGAAAAAACAACTGTAAATTTAAGGAGAGAATTGCCTCCCATTTATCTGACATAAGAAGAGGGGTTGAAACAAATGCACTTAGTAAGCATATTTTACATTGTGGAAAAGGGCATGCCTTTAAATTTAATATATTGCAGAGAGTTTTCAAGAATAAGAGTGGAGGGAACATTGTAAATGCCACAGAGAGAGCAGAATATAAATGGATAAACTTTTTTAGATTTTATGCTTACCCAGGGCTTAATAAAACTAACAGCATTAAACCCATTTTGAAATTAAGACAAGCATATGTTAGTTAGAATACTACATCTGTTTTATGAAGTATTTTAGGTTGTAATGAAGTATTTTAGCAAATTATTAAGCTGATTATAGTCTTTAGTGAAGTTTTTTAATGAACTAGGATTGGTTTGGTCAACTATATTAACTATATTAATTATACAAATTGCATACTTATATAATGTGTTTATGAGTTATGTTATGTGATCACCTGGTGTTGTATATTTATTCTCTGGTTTTAATGTATTGATTCATTCTTGAAAAAGAGTTTTAACTCGAAAGCTTGATGTAATAAATCTTGTTTTATATGGATGGTCGCACTTTGCCTTTTGTTACTGGATTTAATTTTGTGTTGGTTCATTAGTACATCTAGCTGTTCTACACCTGTTTTTTTTTGGACTATATCATAGTTAATCCCCAGAACAACAACTTCTACCACCACCATCATCTGCACACACAGAAAATGAGCTCTGCATCTGCATGCTTTCCATGTATTTTTGAATTAACCCTATACCTCAGCAAGGTTTTTGTACAAGAATTCTCATTATATTTTTGAGAGACATTATTTTAACAATCTAATATTTTGTAAACATGTTTTTTATTTGCCCCTTTCTCTACTCAGACCTTTCCTAAGGGACTCACTTCATATATTTAATTAATCTTTCCCCTGAAATATTTTCACTGCATGTCATTGTGAACACCGGGCTCTGCAGAATTGTATGATGTGTGCTTGGCATCTGTTGGCACAAGAGGTCAGTCTCTCTCTCTCTCTCTCTGGTTTCCTACGGACTATGTCTCTTCTCCTCAAAGCTCTATCCATTAAGTACTTTAATGCCTTCACACTTTCCTCATTTACCTTCATATTGTTGAAAGTGATCACCATTGAATACAGCAGCAGTCTATCAGTCACCTTCCCCAGTGCTTTAGTACCTAGGTGAATTAGTTTGCACATTTCTGCACTGAATCTTAGCTACCATTGCTCTAATTTTCCATTCAACCTAGGCAAATGATTTATCATTAGTACTACTCTAGTTCTTGTTGGCTCTTATGCTGAATAGGTGTCCATAAGAAAAGTAGGCAATTATATACGTTGGGGTATTTAAAATAACCTAGAAAATAAACATCCACTATGTTACAATGAAAAACAACTACACAATCCAAAGCATTATGGCACTTTCTCCATGAAAGCAAAAGTGTCTTTATCTTACTGCAATCAAAATAAATTCCAAGAAGTAAACCAGAAAGTGCAAACTGTAATAAACATACACTGAGAAACAAAGGATGGCAAAACAGCAACATTTAAACAAAAATATAGCTGAAAACAATTTTCATTGGACAGATAGCAAGAGCCACATCACCCCACAACCCTACTGACATATCTAAACTGTATTAACTAGGAGACAGAAAAAATGCACTTTAAAGTTTATATTTCTGTTCTACTCCCTTCCAAATAACAGCAATCTCAGAAGCTAATATTTGAGTGAGTAAGGCAATGCCATTCAAAAAAGATATTTGAGGAAACACACCTTGATCATATGTTGGAAAAGAGAGACTTGACCAAAGCTAAACTACACTGCAAAAAGCAAACCAGAAAGCAATTATGCTACCCCATATTTATTTGCTTGAATCAGAAGATATTTATTTGTTGATTAACCAGGTGAGTGAGATGGTCAAAAAGTGGTTTTCTGTCATGACCCAGGACTATAAGCAATTACAAATACTATATAACATGTAGAGGATGTAGGATGGGACAATGCAGAATAAAGAACAGGGAACAATGGACAATTACATCATTACATAACTGCATACAATAATGCCATGCAAAGCAAGAAGCAGACAACACCAAATGTTTAAGAAACATTTGAGTGACATGTATTCCTTTGTACTAAAATGTCAGTGCCTGACTTGGAAATACCTCTCAACCGCAACTATGACCAAAGCCTAAAATAATGTGAGGAGGAGGGGAGACAAAGGTCCAGAAACTGTGACATGTTTTAAATATTGCTCTTATAAACTTAGAAAGTTGCTAGAATAATAGGTTTTGCATTAGCATGCATGTTCTGAAGGATATAAAGTCTGCAACTCAAAAGTCTGTCATTGTTTAGTGGCTTCAGTCATCAATGATTTGCCTGAAAACCACGAGGAACAGACCAAAAAAAAAATAACTGAAGGAAAAAACTGGACATTCTGGGAAAACCTGGGCAGTTAAGAGGTATGCTTGGAATATAAACAGCACCTGTCATAACAGAAAATTAACAAGGGCATTCCCCAAAAGAGTGCAATTGACTGAAGAAGCCAATGTAAAACAAATATGCAAGCTAAAAGGTAATTTACAACACTACATATATTTAATATGTCTCACCATAATCTGATACAGCCCTATAGTGAAAAAAACAGTAACTATTTACAATGTGTAGCACCTTATGAAAGACAAGATAGTACTAAATAAAATAAAATGAAAACTATGAGGGATAAATTCTTGAGACAACATTATGCAGTACATGAGGAATAGAGAGTGAAGATTTTTACTAACCCTTGAAGCATGTCCATCCAAATTCCTTTTGTAAATTGTGTTGAAGCAACTATCTGAATGCTGGATAATTATCACTTTTATGAAAAGTTATTGGTAATGCAATCCTGGCTGCTGGAGGGGTTTTAGAGAAAATTCTTTCAGCATGGCTAATGTGAAATGAGGCCTACATAGGAGAATTCTATGTCCTAAAAGAATGCGCAATGATGTTTTGTTAAGTTTGTTTCTTAGGGGTGGATCCCAGGAATTCTTATCAGGTTGAACATGAATTTGACTGTAATGATGTTATTGCTGTACTGTCAAACAGTTTGACTTCTGTATAGTACAGACATGATCTTGTCTAATATCTGAAAAGTGGATAAAATGTAGTATCCTAGTTTTGATTTTCTGTATTCTGAAGCACTGCTGTACTGTATGGAGATATGAAGCAATGAGTGGAAGTATATATCTGAGATTGGAGATTAAAATAATGTTACTCTCCTATCTTCCAGAGTAAAGAGATTAAATAATTTACAGGAATACTATCACAGGATTAGTACTCTGTCAACATGCATCACAGAGTGGTTTTTGAAAGGACAAGTGCTGACCAAGAAGACCAAAGCATTTCTGTGAAGAGAGTGTTGGAATGGGCTGCCTGCTAGGTTTTTTTTTTAATTATACGAGGTTTTAAATTATCCAGTCATTGTTAAGAACAAGACAGTATTATTTTTTTTTGGCTGTTTATAGTGAGTCTATTTTAGAACAGACAGTTAAAGATTTGTGTAAAGTCTAACTGTAATCCTCTTTTAGGATTTAAAGAATACTGTTCATATTTGGAAGATCAAAATGTAGACTGTAAATGAATAAGGGAAAAAACAGAGGCCTCTGAATGGAACCCTGAGGAAGACCTTTGGTGACGACCTCTTCCTCTGAAGAAACATATGTGACTACAGCGTGAAATGTCTGCTGGTTAAGATAGTTGTTGATCTAACACAAGATATTGTCTGAAACACCCATGGTAGGAGGGTTTTAAGTATAACAAAACACATTGTAACCGTGCACTGATTTCCCTAGTTGTCACTTTTAGTAAGTAGTTCACATTTTGCTGAGTTGTGTCACATTATACGTAGAAGTATTTCACTTTTTGGGGATGGAAAGTTGAAATTTTCTGCTTCCTAGTTCCTATAATTTTGAAGATACAGTTTTCATCTTTTTCTCATTTTTTTCTCCTTGAGGCAGCAGTCTGCATACCAGTCCTGTTCAGATTGTAGTTATATTTTATGTAGTCAGGATGACTTCCCCCAGTTCTTTCACTCTTACTGTTCACACTTTTGCACGTATGATTTTGTTCTTTCGGTTACATAGCATTACTTCTCATTTAGTTCAAGTTGTCCTTCACAGATACTGCACCTCTGTACAGTTATATCACAGTCTGATTTGATGAATATGTACCGTGCTTACATCTCTGTCTGAGAAACATTCTTAAGAAAGTGTTCTTTCACATTAAATTGTGGGAATCATTTAAATGAATGAAATGGAATAGTAGGCATGCAAGATTCTAATTACAGGGTAGTGTTGAAAATACACATTACTTTCGATGCTTTCCTAACTACATATGTCAAAAAGACTACACACATTCTGTTTGTCTGAATGCAGTCATTGGAAATGTCTGCAAAAGACGTAGCCACACAGAAAACATATCCCCCATTTGTACCTCTCAACCTTTTAGTTCAAGATATCTGGACAATGCATAAAATAATATGGGAACAAAGGCCCAAAAATAGGGAAAATTTTTAAATAAAGCTCTTACAAACTTAGATTTGTGTTAGCATGCATTTTGTGAAAGATACAAATGCTGAAACTTAAATGTATGTTATTATTTAGTGCCTTCAGTCCTCTGTGATTTGCCAGAAAACCACACATTTTATGAGGAATAGATCAATAATATGAGACAAAAATCTGGACAGTTGAAACATATGCTCCCATCACAGCAAGCGGTATGTTTTGTCAGATTGCAGATGAATATGCATTAGCAGTCTTCCCAGAAGTGTTACCATGACTAGATTTTTCTCCAGTTAGCAATCTAAACAGAGTATACCATTCCTATCATTTCTGACTGAACCTATATACAATTTTCATTTAGAAATATTCACATCATGGATAACTGAGTGACTAGGTCAGTAACTCTGTGCAAAACGGGTACTGCAATAGTTAAACCATTTACTCTGATGACAGCATTGTGTCTTAAATTTAGACAAAAAATCTCTCACATCCAAACACTCATTCAAAGCAAAGCTTGTAAGGCTTTGAAGTGCCAATGAAATATCTTCTTCATAACAGGACACTGCAACAGGCTTTAGCTGAAGTTCATAAATGACGTTAGGCGAAGTGTGAAGCAGTTTACTAACTCAGAGACTGTCATAGCATCCTTAGATCAATTGCAACTTTTTCTTAAAGCAAAAGTAAAAAAAAAAAGTCTTTAAAATGTCTGCGGTAAGAATAGTTTCTAAAACACAGAATTTATTAAATCCAGGGCATAGCTCAAAGGAATAATACTAAACATACATTAAGCATAAAAAAACAGATCTACATACAAAAAATATGACACATTGTAGTTCACTGTGAGTTCCATAACCATGCTTGAAGATTCAGGCCAGCATTTCTACATACTTTGAAATTCCTGTCCCACTAGTCGCCCATCCCCATCCCATATGTGTGCATTGTCATCTGATAAACTTTGCTGTAACATTTTACCTTTATGTATGTAACATTTTGGGTCTGTTATACTTGACAGTAACACTTCCGTGGAAGGTTGGGTGCTGGGTTGGCAACTCGACACCATTACTACCAATCATGAACAGACAGGTGATCCGCTGTGGCGACCCCTAACCAGGAAAAGACGAAAGAAGAAGAAGAAGATACTTGACAGTAACACAAGGAACATTATGTCAAGTTTAAATAAAATATTAATATAAGAGAGGCTGGAGTTTGTTCTACAGATTTTCTGGAAGGGGTTGTACAAACTTTGAGATGGGGTACCATACAGTGAATCTGTGTATCATCTAGGTGCCCTGTTGAGTCTTTACACTTTTTGTGTGGCATTCAAATCATACATGTTACAGAGTTTTAAAACATTTTGTGGATTTCTTATTAAAAAATTGATAAGAGGAACAGGGTCAGTTTTAGGTAAACTGGTACCCTAGGTAAAAAGGGTCCTTGTGATCTTCCCTCCACCTGACCCACCCACATCCCATCTTGATCTACTCACACTATACACATTATTTTTTTACTTTTTTCCTTCCTTTTTCATACAATTCTCTTACTCTTTAGTTTTTCTTACAGTTATTCATTTATTCATTCTTTCATTCATTCATTCATTCATTCAACATGTTCTATCTAAGCAAGACTTCACTCTGATAACTCTGGAGGAAACAATTGCGTTAAGCCAGGGGTCTGGAGGCTGCAAGGCCCCCAAAAGCAATGGGTGTTCTTGATGCTCTCAGGTGCATTTTAGAGTTTTTTAAACAATCTTTAGTCCAGTGATTATCCCAGCCACTGGGGATGCACAAGCCAGTGCATTTCTTTGTGCCGGTCCCAAGCCTGGATAAATGGGGAGGGTTGTGTCAGGAAGGGCATCCGTCGTAAAAATTCTGCCATATAACTTATGGTGTGAAAATTTCATATTTCCATACTGGATCGCTCGAGGCCCAGGATAACAACGACCGCCACCAGTACTGTTAGCCAATAGGGTGCTGGCAGAAATTGGGCTACTGTTGGCCGAAGGAGAAGAGGAGGGTGAAGGCATGCCTGAAGGCAGGAAGAGAGGAGGAAGGTTAGGAGTGTAGCAGTGAGGGTAGGAACTTTGAATGTTGGCAGTATGACTGGTATAGGAAGAGAGCTAGCTGATATGATGGAGAGAAGGAAGGTTGATATATTGTGCGTGCAAGAGACCAGATGGAAGGGAAGTAAGGCCAGGTGTTTAGGAAACGGGTTCAAATTGTTCTATCATGGTGTGAATGGCAGGATAAATGGGGTAGGGGTTATACTAAAGGAGCAATATGTCAAGAGTGTTTTAGATGTGAAGAGAGTGTCTGACAGAGTGATGTTTATGAAGCTCGAAACTGATGGTGTAATGATGAATGTTGTTAGTGCATATGCTCCACAAGTTGGGTGTGCGATGGATGAGAAAGAGAAATTTTGGAGTGAGTTGGATGAAGTTGTGGTGAGTGTACCCAAGGGTGAGAGACTAGTGATTGGGGCGGACTTTAATGGGCATGTTGGTGAAGTGAACAGAGGGGATGAGGAAGTGATGGGTAGGTATGGTGTTAAGGAGAGGAATGCAGAAGGTCAGATGATTGTGGATTTTGCAAAAAGGATGGACATGGCTGTGGTGAATACATATTTTAAGAAGAGGGAGGAGCATAGGGTGACATACAAGAGTAGAGGAAGATGCACACAGGTGGATTATATCCTATGTAGGAGGGCCAGTCTGAAGGAGATTGGGGACTGTAAAGTGGTGGCAGGGGAAAGTGTAGTTAAGCAGCATAGAATGGTGGTCTCTAGGATGATGTTGGTGATCAAGAAGAGGAGGAGGAGTGTGAAAGCAGTGCCAAGGATTAAATGGTGGAAGTTAAAAAAGGGTGATTGTGAAGTGGAGTTTAGGGAAGAGTTAAGACACGCACTGGGAGGCAGTGGAGAGTTTCTGAATAGCTGGGTAACTACAGCAGAACTAGTAAGGGAGACTGCTAGAAAGGTGCTTGGTGTGACATCTGGACAGAGGAAGGAGGACAAGGAGACCTGGTGGTGGACAGAGGAAGAGGCTGGCAAAGAAGAAGTGGGATTGTCAAAGAGATGAAGAAAGTAGATATGAGTATAAGGAGATGAGGCGCATGGCAACGAGAGAGGTGGCGAAAGCTAAGGATAAGGCATATGGAGAGTTGTATGAGAGATTGGACACTAAAGAGGGAGAAAAGGACCTGTACCGATTAGCTAGACAGAGGAACAGAGCTGGGAAAGATGTGCAGCAAGTAAGGGTGATAAAGGATAGTGAGGGAAAGGTACTCACAAGAGAGGAGTGTGTGTTGAGTAGATGGAAAGAGTATTTTGAGAGGCTGATGAATGAAGAGAATGAGAGAGAGAGAGAGAAGATTGGATGATGTGGGGATAGTGAATCAGGAAGTGAAACAGATTAGCAAGGAGGAAGTAAGGACAGCTATGAATAGGATGAAGAATGGAAAGGCTGTTGGCCCAGATGACATCCCAATGGAAGCATGGAGGTGCTTAGGAGAAATGGCAGTGGAATTTTTAACTAGATTGTTTAATGAAATTTTGAAAAGTCAGAGGATGCCTGAGGACTGGAGAAAAAAGTGTTTTGGTACCTATCTTTAAGAATAAGGGTGATGTGCAGAGCTGCAGTAACTACAGAGGGATAAAATTGATCAGTCACAGCTTAAAGTTATGGGAGGGAGTAGTAGAAGCTAGGTTAAGAAGGGAGGTGATGATTAGTGATCAGCAGTATGGTTTCATGCCAGGAAAGAGCACTACAGATGCGATGTTTGCTCTGAGAGTGTTATTGGAGAAATACAGAGAAGGTCAGAAGGAGTTGCATTGTGTCTTTGTAGACTTGGAGAAAGCATATGACAGGGTGCCTAGAGAAGAGTTGTGGTATTGTATGAGGAAGTCAGGAGAGGCAGAGAAGTATGTAAGAGTGGTACAGGATATGTACGAGGGTAGTGTGACAGTGGTGAGGACTGCAGTGGGAGTGACGGATCTATTTAAGGTGGAGGTGGGATTACATCAAGGATCAGCTCTGAGTCCTTTCTTATTTGCAGTGGTGATGTACAGGTTGACAGATGAGATCAGACAGGAGGCCCTGTGGACTATGATGTTTGCAGATGACATTGTGATCTGTAGTGAGAGTAGGAATTAGGTTGAGGAGACTCTGGAGAGGTGGAGATATGCTCTAGAGAGCAGAGGAATGAAGGTCAGCAGGGCTGAGACAGAATATATGTGTGTAAATGAGAGGGAGGGTAGAGGAATGGTGAGGATGCAGGGAGTAGAGTTGGTAAAGGTGGACGAGTTTAAGTACTTGGGATCAACAGTTCAGAGTAATGGTGAATGTGGAAGAGAGGTGAAGAAGAGAGTACAGCCAGGGTGGAATGGGTGGAGAAGAGTGTCAGGAGTGATTTGTCACAGACGGGTACCAGTAAGAGTGAAAGGGAAGGTCTACAAGACAATAGTGAGACCAGCTATGTTATATGGGTTGGAGACAGTGGCATTGACAAAAAGGCAGGAGTCAGAGCTGGATGTGGCAGAGTTAAAGATGTTAAGATTTGCACTGGGTGTGACTAGGATGGATAGAATTAGGAATCAGTATATTAGAGGATCAGCTCATGTTGGACAGTTTGGCGACAAAGCAAGAGAGATGAGATTGCGTTGGTTTGGACATGTGCTGAGAAGGGATGATGGGTATATTGGGAAAAAGATGTTAAGGATGGAGCTGCCAGGTAAGAGGAAAAGAGGAAGGCCTAAGATAAGGTTTATGGATGTGGTGAGAGAGGACATGCAGGCGGTTGGTCTGACAGAGCAAGATGCAGAGGATAGGAAGAAATGGAAAGAGATGATCCGCTGTGGCGACCCCTAACGGGAAAAGCCGAAAGATGATGATATGGTTAGTCCAGTGATTGCCTAAATGAAACCTATGATCAACCTAAAATAAATTAGTCTTACTTTTCAACTTTGATTTTTTTTTTTTTTTGCATTCTTTCAGTATATCCTACCCAATCAAGACTACATTGCAATAACTGCAGTGGAATTAAATGTATTATGCCAGGGGCAGGGAGGTTTCTAAATGCTCTGAGACACATTTTGTTAAAAAACCTTTCATCCAATGATGGTCTGAATGAAAACCATGATGAAGAAAACATTCAGTCTTACTCTTAAACAATCCTTTTTTTCTGCATTCTTTCAACATACCCTAACTGCAAAAGAAACACACCAGCCTTCTCCAGCAAACCACAACTGAAATGAATGGACTGGAAACAGCACAGCTGAATAAACAAGTATAATTTAATTTCTAAGTGCTTTTGTCTTCAGTAAAGGCATCATCAGAGATAAAAAAAACAGAAGACAGGAAGCAAATCTGTTTAAATATACCTCTCAAGAGGTATTTAACCAATACAGATCCTTATCTAGGACAAGTGTATCAGCATTTAAAATGACAGTGCATAGATGCAAAGCACAAATACAAATACATGGAAAACAGACATAAAAGGCATACAACTTAATAATGTTCTACTTGAAAGTGTAAAAATACTTAAATACTTATTAATTTAGCAGTTCTTGCTTTTAAAATGCAGTTAAGAGCTAACATATCATTTACTCTGGGTTTATTAGTTGTATTTAACCAGATCTGCCAGTTAAATTCCTTCTATTCTAATAACAGTTCACTATCTCCCCCTCTGTCCGACATACAAACCCTGTCAATAATGAAGAAAAGAAATCTTCTGAAATCTGGGCAATCCTTAGTATGTTTAAAAAGAGCATTTGTAGATTTGGATTTTTTTAAATCATAAACATGTTCATAAATCCTTTCTCTAAGCCTTCTAGTGGTTTTAGCTATACAGAATGCAGAGCAAACTGAACATGTGGCAAGGTAACCAACCATCCTCATATTACAATTGCACACTCCCAGACAGGAAAGATTCTTGTCATGTCCATCAGCGACTACATATGATCCTTCTTGTACAAATTTACAATATTTACAATGGCCACACTTTGTCATGTTTGAACATAAAAATCTTGTCCTAGTACTATTACTTTTTTCAAAATATTCTTGAGGTTTTCACCCATACTGCATGTAATTTTGTGTGCTAGACCTAAACCTTCATGATACTCTGTAGTAAAAACTGTATTTCAAGTTTTGTTTAAAATAACTTAGTGCTGGTGTCTGATGGTTATATCTAATAATCATAGCACCAACCCTTTCATGATTGTTGGTGACATTCTTTTTACTGTGTAAAAATTCATTCATTTTATTAGTGTTACCAAGTAAAGGGGAACATTTGCCTTGTCTACCTTCTAATATTTCTGTCTTAATAGATTCAGCCAATTCAGTAGGATAATCCCTTTCACAAAACATATTGCCAAGCTTGTTTAGCTCCTCTTTACATACAGTATCAAGAGAAACTATTCTTGAAAAGCCTAGCATTTGGCCTTTGACTATATTCTTCCTTTGATAAGGGGGGGGGGGTGGCAGCTATTATTGTGTAAGCCTTTCTGAATATGTTTGCAACATATCTTTTTTGCTGCCTGTCCTTAGTAATTGCCACATCAAGAATATTGCTAGAATCAATTCTAATTGTGGATGCAAACTCCAAGAAGCTAGTGGAGGCTTTTAGTTCAGATAGGAATTGCTCGAACACAAGCACTTCTTCATGCCACAAAATCAGGATGTCATTCAAAAATCTGAAATGACAAAAACAACTTTGTTGAAAAGCTTGGAAGTGAAAACCTTGGTGTTCTCCCAGTCTGCAAGAACTAAATTTACATAATTGGGAGCACATCTAGCACCCATCTCTACCCCCTGTAATTTGATGATAGAACTCGCTATCAGAATAAACTAAATTATTTTTTAATCCCATTTTAAGGAATTTTTGACTAAAATATATATCTCACTGGCACTCTTCATTTTGTCCTTAATAGAATAAAATATTACGAAAATGTAAAGCCTCATCATGTGGAATCACTGAGAAGAAGTTAACCACATCTACTGTAATAAAACTAACATTTTCTTTGATTGGAATATAATTTAACAAATGCAACAAATGCCAAGAGTCATGCAGAATGTGGTTATCACTTTCCAACAAAGCTTTACAGCTTGCATCAGCATACATAGCTAGGGGCTCTGTTTTGGATTTAGCTGCTGACACAATAGGTCTAAGTGGAGGGTTATGTATGCACTTGCGCACCTTAGGTATTCCAAAGATTGCTGGAATTACCAGCTTGTTGACTTTAACAAAATCCAAAACATCTATAGACATAGCCCCCCTGAAGAACAAGATCATTCAAATAAAAAATCAGTTTTAGAGTAGGCTATGTTAATTTTGTTTTTTGATACCTGACAATATGCAGATGTATTGTGTAATAAATCCAACAACTTACTTGCATAAAGGAAGAAATCCATTATGAGAACCCCCTCAACCCTTATCTGGTTTCATAACACGGATTTCCTTGTTGCCCTTAATCTGTTCTCTTTCTTCAGACATTAAGTTGTCTTTTACTTTACTACAAGTGTTCAAGAAACATCTGAATTTACCCTCACAAACTCTCTCAAAAACAAAATCATGGGGTGCAAGGTGGTACAAATGTACTCTTCCTTTTCAAAACCAAGGATTAAGTATTTTTACACTTTCAAGTAGAACAGTATTAAGTTTTATGCCTTTTATGTCTATTTTATATGCATTTGTAGTTGTACTTCATATACAGCAGATTGCACAGTGGTGAAGCAGTAGAGTTGTTGCCTCGCAACAAGAGGTTCTCTGGTTCGATTCTCAGCTGCAGTGCCTTTTGTGTGGAGTCTGTATGTCCTCCCTGCACTTATGTGAGTTTCCTCCATGTGCTTTGGTTTCCTCCCACGTTACAAACACATATATCTGGAGTGTTTCTCCCCAGGCCTCTGCTAAAAATTGGCTTTGTCCAAGATGGACTTTACTGGTTAACAAATGTTAAATAAATATATGCACTGTCACTTTAAATGCTACTACACCTGTTCTAGACAAGGGTTAAATACCTTTTGAAAAGTATACTTAAACAAATTTGCTTCCTGTGTTCGGTTTTTGTCTCTCATGATGCCTTTACTGATGGCAAAAGCACTTAGAAATTGAATTAAACTATAGTTGTTTATTCAGCCGTACTATTTCTAGTCCACTCATTTCAGTTGTGGTCTGCTGGAGGAGTCTGGTGTGTTTCTTTTGCCATTGGAGTTTTATCTTACATTGGGCAACCTAAGAGTGGTAACAGACTAAATGACCAGAGCTAACCTGTGATAAATAAATTAAACTGGTGGTCTGGGAGTTGCTAGGTACCCAGAATCCATTGGGGTTATAGAAACTGTGAGGTGAATTCTAGAGCACTTTCAAACTAAAACAAATATTTTATATTCAGATTCCTCCATTCTTTAGAAACAGCCTCTTACTTTTCTTCATTTATATTTCATGGAGAAGATGTTTCATTAAGAACTGTATATTTATATCTCCTAATCTTCTGCCACCTACTCCAGAAAAAGAAAAAAAAAATACAAGGATGCTCAGAGATATAAAATAGACTTGTTTTAAGGAGACATAAAATTAAGAGGGATACAAATGTGGCTATCAGGTTCAGATGCCACACCTAAACTGAACTCAGAATTTAAAGCTGCAAAGCATCAAATGACTGAGTTATGAAGGTGCAGAATTCTCATTTTATAGATGAATACAGACATGAATACCAATAACAGGAAATGTGTTTCATTTTCAATGGGACTCTGTCCAGATCTAGACTTTATTTATTTACTTAATTGGCATTTGTTAACATTTTGGGTAGACCAGTCAAAACTTATCTTTTTGATGCTATGACTTGGGCCATAAGACAAGTGTAGCTTTATCTGACTAGATAATGCAACCGATATAAAGAACACATGAACACTGTCATACAAAGTACAGCTGATGTTCACAGCACATGATGAGCATAACAGGAGAGATATTAGCCAATAGGCATTTTATTTGATCCTCAGTAGTTCAAAGAGTGCACTGATAAATCCCTGGTGTCCAAAGACAAACTGAGGTAAAAACAAAGTCAAAAGGTCAAATGTCATAACCTAGCAGCAAGTATGAATGAAGATTAAGTATTGAATATGTCATGGTATAAGCATATTCAAATAAAGATGTGAGTAACAACAGTCTGTTGACTTGCAACACTATAATACTTAACATGAAAGTGTGACATCCACAAGCTTCCCCACTCTTGATTAGATGTAAATTGGAGAAGGTTTAAGCTTATAAGTGTGCTCCCTCAACCACTGTTTTCATTATTCCTCCTGCACTGTAAGTATGCTCCCTCAATCAATGTTTTCATCATTCCCCTGCACTGTATATATGCTCCCTCAGTCACTGTTTTCATTATTTCCCATGCACTGTAAGTATGCTCCCTCAATCACTGTTTTCTTCATTCTCCATGCACTGTATATATGCTCCCTCAATCACTGTTTTCATTATTCCCCCTGGACTGTAACTGTGCTCCCTCAATCACTGTTTTCATTGTTCCTCCAGTATGCTCACTCAATAACAGTTTTCATCATTCCCCTTGCACTGTAGGTGTGCTCCCTCAATCATTGTTTTTGTTATTCCCCTACACTTTGTGTGCTCCCTTAATCACTGTTGTCATTATTCCATCTGCACTGCAGATGTGCTCCCTCAATTACTGTTTTCATTATTCCCCCTGCATTGTAAGTATACCACAACCACTGGTGTCGTTATTCCCCCTGCACTGTAAGTATCCTCCCTCAATCATTATTTTCATCATTCCCTATGCACTTTAAATGTGCTCCCTCAATCACCATTTTCATTATTCCCCCTGCACTATATGTGTGCTCCCTCCGTCACGGTTTCCGTTATTAGCCCTGCACTGTATGTGTGTCCCTCAATCACTGTTTTCATTATTCCTCCTGCACTGTAAGTATGCTCATTCAACCACTGTTTTCATCATTCCCCCTGCACTGTAAGTGTGCTCCCTCAATCACTGTTTTCATTATTCCCCCTGCACTGTAAGTGTGCTCCCTCAATCACTGTTTTCATTATTCCCCCTGCACTGTAAGTGTGCTCCTTCAATCACTGGTTTTCATAATTCCCCCTGCACTGTATGTGTTTTCCCACAATCACTGTTATCATTATTCTCCCTGAACAGCAAGTGTGCTCCCTCAGTCACTGTTTTCTTTATTCTCCCTACACTGGAAGTGTGCTCCCTCAATCACTGTTTTAATTATTCCCCCTGCACTGTAAGTGTGCTCCCTCAATCACTGTTTTAATTATTCCCCCTGCACTCTAAGTGTGCTCCCTCAATCACTGTTTTCATTATTCCTCCTGCACAATAAATGTGCTCCCCAATCACTTTCATCATTCCCCCTGCAATGTAAGTGTGCTCCCTCAATCACTGTTTTAATTATTCCTCCAGGACTGTATGTGTGCTCCCTCAACCACTGTTTTTATTATTCCTCCAGGACTGTATCTGTGCTCCCTCAGTCACTGTTTTTATTATTCCCCCTGCACTATAAGTGTGCTCCCTCAATCACTGGTTTTCATAATTCCCCCTGCACTGTATGTGTGGTCCCGCAATCACTGTTATCATTATTCTCCCTGCACTGCAAGTGTGCTCCCTCAGTCACTGTTTTCATTATTCCCCCTGCATTGTAAGTATACCTCAATCACTGTGTTCATTATTCCCCCTGCACTCTGTGTGCTCCCTCAATCACTGTTTTCATTATTCCTCCTGCACAATAAATGTGCTCCCCAATCACTTTCATCATTCCCCCTGCAATGTAAGTGTGCTCCCTCAATCACTGTTTTCATTATTCCTCATACACTGTAAGTGTGCTCCCTCAATCACTGTTTTTATTATTCCTCCAGGACTGTATGTGTGCTCCCTCAACCACTGTTTTTATTATTCCTCCAGGACTGTATCTGTGCTCCCTCAGTCACTGTTTTTATTATTCCCCCTGTACTGTCTAAGTGTGCTCCCTCAATCACTGTTTTCATTATTCCTCCTGCACTGTAAGTGTGCTCCCTCAATCACTGTTTTCATTATTCCTCATACACTGTAAGTGTGCTCCCTCAATCACTGTTTTTATTATTCCTCCAGGACAGTATGTGAGCTCCTTCAGTCACTGTTTTTATTATTCTCCCTGTACTGTCTAAGTGTGCTCCCTCAATCACCATTTTCATTATTCCCCCTGCACTATATGTATGCTCCCTCAATCACCATTTCCATTATTCCCCCTGCACTGTATGTGTGTCCCTCATTCACTGTTTTCATTATTCCTCCTGCACTGTAAGTGTGCTCCCTCAGTCACTGTTTTCTTTATCCCCCCTCCACTGTTCGTGTGCTCCCTCAATCCCTTTTTTCATTATTCCTGCTGCACTGTAAGTTGTTGTTGTTGTGTCTTTTCGGCTTTTTCCCAATTAGGGATTGTCACAGTGGAACTCCGGTCCGCTAATGATTGGCAGTTGAATTTTGCATGCCGAGTTGCCAGCCATGATACACAACCTTCAACGAAGGTATGCCCATTCACGCATGGCTCCACGCAGAAGATGCTCTAGCTGAGAGTCGAACTGGACAGCGTCTTACTGTGAGGTGACAATGCTACCACAGCACCACCACCACAGCTTTTTATTCCTCCTGCACTGTAAGTATGCCCCCTCAGTCACTGTTTTTCTTATTCCTCCTGCACTGTAAGTGTCCTTCCTCAATCACAGCTTTCATTATTTCTACTACACTGTAAGTGTGCTCCCTCAATCACTGTTTTCGTTATTACCCTTGCACTGTAAGTATGCTCCCTCAGTCACTGTTTTCGTTATTCCTCCTGCACTTTAACTATGCTCCCTCAATCACTGTTTTCATCATACCCCCTGCAATGTAAGTGTGCTCCCTCAGTCAATGTTTTTGTTATTCCCCCTGCACTGTAAGTATGCTCCCTCAGTAACAGTTTTCATTATTTCTCATGCATTGTAAGTGTGCTCCCTCAGTCACTGTTATCATTATTCTCCCTGCACTGTAAGTGTGCTCCCCCCAATCACTGGTTTTCATTAATCCCCCTGCACTGTATGTGTGCTCCCTCAATCACTGTTATCATTATCCTCAGTGCACTGTAATTGTGCTCCCTCAGTCACTGTTATCATTATTCCCCCTGCACTGTAAGTGTGCTCCCCCCAATCACTGGTTTTCATTAATCCCCCTGCACTGTATGTGTGCTCCCTCAATCACTGTTATCATTATCCTCAGTGCACTGTAAGTGTGCTCCCTCAGTCACTGTTTTCATTATTCCCCCTGCACTGTAACTGTGCTCCCTCAATCACTGTTTTCATTATTCCTTATACACTGTAACTGTGCTCCCTCAATCACTGTTTTCATTATTTCTTCTACACTGTAAGTGTGCTCCCTCAATCACTGTGTTTTATTATTCCTCCAGGTCTGTATGT
Source organism: Protopterus annectens (assembly GCF_019279795.1). Taxonomy (NCBI): domain Eukaryota; kingdom Metazoa; phylum Chordata; order Ceratodontiformes; family Protopteridae; genus Protopterus; species Protopterus annectens. The sequence continues at coordinate 550,572,330 of NC_056748.1, forward strand.
GTGCTTCCTCAATCACTGTTTTTATTATTCCCCCTGTACTAAGTGTGCTCCCTCAATCACTGTTTTCATCATTCCCCCTGCAATGTAAGTATTCCACAATCACTGTTTTTGTTATTCCCCCTGCACTGTAAGTGTGCTCCCACAATTAACTGTTTTCATTATTCCTACTGCACTGTAAGTATGCTCTCTCAATCCCTGTTTTCATCATTCCCCATGCATTGTAAGTATACTTCAATCACTGTTTTTATTATTCCTCATGCACTGTAAGTATGCTCCTTCAGTCACTGCTTTTGTTATTCCTCCAGCACTGTAAGTGTCCTCCCTCAATCACTGCATTCATTATTTCTCCTACACTGTAAGTGTGCTCCCTCAGTCACTGTTTTCGTCATTCCCCTGCACTGTAAGTATGCTCGTCAGTCACTGTTTTCGGTATTCCTCCTGCACTGTAACTATGCTCCCTCAATCAGTGTTTTCATCATTCCCATGCACTGTAAGTGTGCTCCCTCAGTCACTGTTTTCATTATTCCTCATACACTGTAAGTGTGCTCCCTCAATCACTGTTTTCATCATTCCCCCTACATTGTAAGTGTGCTCCCTCAATCACTGTTTTCATCATTCCCCCTACACTGTAAGTGTGCTCCCTCAATCACTGTTTTTGTTATTCCCCTGCCCTGTAAGTGTGTTCCTTCAGTCACTGTTATCATTATTCCCTGCACTGTAAGTGTGCTCCCTCAGTCACTGTTTTTTATTCCCCCTGCACTGTAAGTGTGCTTCCTCAATCACTGTTTTCATTATTCCTCCAGGTCTGTATGTGTGCTCCCTCAATCACTGTTTTTATTATTCCTCCAGGTCTGTATGTGTGTTCCCTCAGTCACTGTTTTCATTATTTCTCCTGCACTGTAATTGTGCTCCCTCAGTCACTGTTTTTATTATTCCTCCTTCACTGTGTGTGCTTCTTCAATATTTTTTTTTTGTTATCCCCACGGCATTATAAATATGCTCCCTCAGTCACTGTTTTCATCATTCTCCCTGCACTGTGTTTGCTCCCTCAATCACTGTTTTCATTATCCCCCCCTGCACTCTACGTGTGCTCCCTCAATCACTGGTTTTCATTATTCCCCCTGCACTGTAAGTGTGCTCCCTCAGTCACTGTTTTTGTTATTCCCCTGCACTGTAAGTGTGCTCCCTCAATCACTGTTTTCATTATTCCTCCTGCACTGTAAGTATGCTCCATCAATCACTGTTTTTGTTATTCCTCCTGCACTGTGTCCTCCCTTAATCACTGTTTTAATTATTCCCCCTGCACTGTAAGTGTGCTCCCTCAATCACCATTTTCATTATTCCCCCTGCACTATATGTATGCTCCCTCAATCACCATTTTCATTATTCCCCCTGCACTGTGTGTGCTCCCTCAATCACCATTTCCATTATTCCCCTGCACTGTATGTGTGTCCCTCATTCACTGTTTTCATTATTCCTCCTGCACTGTAAGCATGCTCATTCAACCACTGTTTTCATCATTCCCGCTGCACTGTAAGTGTGCTCCCTCAATCACTGTATTTGTTATTCCCCCTCTACTGTAAGTGTGCTCCTCAATAACTATCATTATTATCCCTTCACTGTAAGTGTGCTCCCTCAATCACTGTTTTCATTATTCCCCCTGCACTGTAAGTGTGCTCCCTCAATCACTGTTTTCATTATTCCCCCTGCACTGTAAGTGTGCTCCCTCAATCACTGGTTTTCATTATTCCCCCTGCACTGTAAGTGTGCTCCCTCAATAACTGTTATCATTATTCTCCATGCACTGCAAGTGTGCTCCCTCAGTCACTGTTTTCTTTATTCTCCCTGCACTGTAAGTGTGCTATCTCTATCACTGTTTTAATTATTCCACCTGCATTGTAAGTATACTACTTATCCAGACAGCTGCATGAACTGTACAAAACACTGTCAAACAAATGGAATGAGAAAAGCTTATGTAGTGTACGTAGGTCACTCAAAAAATATCTCAGGCAGAAAGAACAATACAGGTTTACAGAAAAAATTAAGCAATAAGAACAGTCACTATAAAGCTAGAATGTGAATGATTGTATAGAACTGCATACTATCACAGAAAAAAGCATAAGAAGCCAACAAATATTGTACTTAAGATGACATGAAAAGGGCAGTGAGACAGAAAAAAATCCCTTTAAGTCTCAAATAATACCAACAATATGTGTCTATGTTTTTGAAAGCTTCTTTTATTTTACTGCAAAGAAATGTAAGCTATACATTTATTTTCATCTGTTTTGTAAAAGTTGCACTATGTCAATGTAAGAAGGTTACTTTGCTCTATATTCCATCTTAAATTCAAATAACAAATATCTTTCTATTGCTTCAGGTATTTTTATGAAATTTCCAGACAATATTCCTTGATTATCCACTTTAATTCTGTTTTGCAAAGGGCAATAGCTTTTAGAGAAAGTAGACAAGAGAATCTTTGGGCCTGCCTCCCACAAAATGTTAAAATGCATATTTTATACTGCATAAAAGTGGCAATAAAAACATTTTATATGGAAGATTATTACCTTTGCTTTATATTTCATAATAACATATCAAAAATCCAATTCTGACACAATGATTTTGTCATCCAAAAAATTTGCAAAACATACATTTTCGTGCAACAAATGGTAAAACCACAGCATTCTAATGGCTACATAATTTTACCAGTTGAACACAGCAATAAAGGACCATTTCTCTGTAACCAAACAGCAAATTCTTCATAACAACAGATTAAGACCATCACATACAAAGACACGTAGCTGGTCCTTCAGGCTGTAAAGGCACGTGGACAGCTTTGTCTTCTTGCAATACTGGTGAGTGGGCATAAAGCCAATGAGAAATACTTCTATATTGCACAGAAATAAATAGGAGTGCTACTTCAGATGTAATGATTACTTAGTAAAGAAGAATTTTAGGCCACTGTTGTACTCAGCTTGCTGAGCAGAAGTTGACAGCACCAAAAAAGTACAATGCAAAATATCCAACTGGGAGGAAAAGCACATGAAGTAAAGCCACTAGGCTCTATCTTTGAATTACTATATCTCTGCTGTTCTTTGAAATTTCATTATAAAACTTATAGATAATGACAGCAGGGTATTCAATTATGAAACACTTGTAAGACTGCAGTTGTTACTTCAGAGTTTCCAGTTCAACACACTTCTGAAACTGACATCACAGCTTTAGCTGCTTGAAAGCATGGCATTGTAGCCAAGACTGAAATCTGTAGGATTTTTACTTCTGACATAATTAAAACTTAGTATACATATATTCTGGGCATTAATTTGATCTGGACTTTTCTATAGTGGTCTAATAGCTCCCAAATGGAAAGGAAGCATAGTGCCAGACCTTGACAACAAACACCCTCTGGAATGCTGGATTTACTAACTGCATACAGTAGGCCACATGTTTGTTCCCCGAAGAAAAGTCAGAAATGAATTATGGGCCTTCTAAGACAGTTGGGTACAAAATACATACACAGTGACCAAATGGAATGTGCCCCTTCTGAGATGGTACGCTACATTTGACTGTAAAGGAGTCACATAAATACAACAGCCATGATACTCTTTGAAAGATACTACCACAGGAAAAATAAAGCATATCAACAATTCAGAAATGATATTGTAGTTGTTGCTTGCTTTCATATATCATCTGCCACCAGGAAATGATAACCATATTTATTTTATTTGATATATTTGTTAACCAGTTAATAAGCCCACTGGACACTAGTGTCACTTTTCAGGTGCAGCTGTCTTGCTTAAAGTTGCATATTAGGCAAATGGAGGTGGAAAGAATCAAACTCTGTACTCTTGACAGCAATTCTTTATCTCTATGATGTTTCATTCTGAAGGAAATGAAAAACTTAACAACCACAGACATGTATGTACTTTTGCTGCTATAGTATACCCTACACTATGTTGATTGCCATAAAAACAAATAAAGAAATAAATATAAGTGTTATGTGTTGCGGGCAGTACCTGTTGTTATCTCTGTCCTCAGATTTTCTGTCTTTCCACCAAAAAAATGAAAGAACAACCAATCACAGTAATGTTCTTCAGCCCGGAGCTCGTAGACACTTAGTTATGCCCCTCTTCTCCCCAACAAGCTGGAGCGATGATCACTTTAATGTGATCAGACTCAAGCTTCCATGTGGTTTCTTCCATGAACTGCATCCCATAGCTCTCAACCTTCTCTCTCCAAAATATGGAAAACTACCTCTGAAAATATGGAACAAATGAGCAAAATATAGAACCTTTACTAACAGCTTCAGATAGGAGGCTTACAGCATAGTAAATAAATGTTCCTGCATATTCAGAAAAAAATCTTTTTGATAAACTAATATAATTCAATATTATTTACTATAGTTATTTGTTTAAAAGAATCATAACAATGAAAATGCAACAAACACAACAAATGCAAGTTCCACAAACAGAGGAACATTCCTTGTAATGAGGTACAGCTGGTTATGCTACCTCCCCAAAGTTATGGTGATCAGCTGTGAATAGTACTATTAAACTGAGAAGCTGATGGAATAGAAACATGTTAACTAAGATGTGTTTTCTGAAGTACAAAAAATATATATATATAACTTTTATTATATGTAATCCACTATCTTTCCAAATTAGTCCGCTGCCATAAACAAAGTGCAACAGAAGGAAAAAACTGATGCGGAATAAGGTGAAGTCCCAAGACTGGAAAAACTCCCTTATCAGCCTCAACAAAAAGTTGAGATCCCTCATCAAATCCACTAAAGCTAGCTATGAAAACAGAATTGCAGCAGATAGTAAAGTCAACCACAAGGCCTTATATAGTTATGTAAAGAATCTCCACAGCAATACCCAGATTTGCTCTGAGTTACTGCACAACAGTACCTCCTATACTAAGCCAACAGTTATTATCAATATACTGGCCAACAGATTCAGTGCCAACTTTACCCCTCCCCCAAAGAACCAATCATAATACCAGTAGATTGCCAGGCACCCAGTATTACTGCTGCACAGGTTAAAAGAGCACTGTCCAAGGCCTCCAAGGCCAGGAATACAGATTCTATGGGACCTGACAATATCCCTGGCTGTGTTCTACATGAACTACAGAGTGAACTGGCACCACACCTGTGTGCCCTGTTCAATCACAGCCCAACCTCAGGCTTTGTCCCTACTGAATGGTGCACTGCTGCAGTCATCCCTCTCCACAAAGGAGGAGTGACTACAGACCCTGGGAACTATTACCCCATTAGCCTGACAAGTCTGATATGTAAAGCTATGGAATGCATCATCATGAACCTAATAAATAAGGATATAGGGAATCTCCAAACTCTGGATGCCACACAGTTTGGTTTTGTGAAGGGTAGATCATGCCTGCACAACCTGATCGATTTCTTTGAGTCAGTCAACAGAGCTGTGGATGAAGAAAAGGTGATTCATACAGCCTACCTTGATCTGGACAAGGCCTTTGATACCATTCCCACTCAGGAATAATAGAAAAACTCACTAAACTAGGCATCAACCCCTATATCACTATGTGGGTTGCAAACTGGCTCACAGATAGAACCGACAGTCTGAAAGTAGCTGACTCCAAGTCAGACTGCCGACCAACCACAAGTGGAGTCCAACAGGGTTCGGTCCTAGGTCCTCTCCTGTTTGGTATCTACTTCTCTGAAGTCCAGGCCAACATGAAGGGACTCTGGCTGACAAAGTTTGCAGATGATTGCAAGGTGGGAGCTATTATTAACTCCCCAACTGATGTTGAAATCCTGCAGAAAGGCCTCACTGAGAACAACTACTGGTGTCAGAACCATAGCCTTAAGCTTAATGCCAAAAATGTGTCATCATCCCCTTTGGGAAAAACTTGGTTCCCATGAATTACTACATCAATGGAAGTCCACTGAACACAGAAGGCATTATAAGAGATCTGGGAACACAGGTTCACAGCAACCTCTGTTTTGACCACCACATTGCCACTGTGGTCAGAAAGCCCTTCTATGTGGCACATCTCATTACTAAGGGTTTTGCATCCAGGAAGAAAGAGGTCATTGTCTCCCTCTACTCTTCCCTCATTAGGCCAATCATCAAGCACAATGCCCCATTTGGCATGTACCTCACTAAACATCTGCAACAACTGGAGAGGCCGCAAAAGTACCTCACAAAGATGATCCCAGGCCTTAAATAGTTGTCCTATATGAACAGACTCAAAAAAACTCCAACTATTCTCTGTCTCATATCGCCTACTTAGAGGCGATCTCTGCTTGACTTACAAAGCCATGTCTGACCCAGTTCTGTTAGAAATGCTACAGCTAAAGAAATCCCAGTCCCTCTCTACCACATGCTCCAGAGACCTCAACCTCATTACCACAATCAACAGAACATGCTTGAGGGACAGGTTCTTAACCCAGAGACTGAACATGCTATGGAATAGACTTCCCATACATGTCAAACAGAGCACCTCACTGGCCCTCTTCAAGAGAAATCTTGATGAGTGGATGGGAAATAGAAAATTCACCCTGGGATCACTCCAGTGGCTCTACTCGACAGTGGCACAAGGAACTAATCTTGGGTGGCACAATGCCAGGGTAATCCTATGGGCTAGGCTTGTAAAGGCTCCAGGGCCATTAGCCTAGTACACACCTATAAACTTATGAACCTATTAGAAGGGGGCACAGCAAACTTCTGAGCCAAAATCAGGGACTGCTAAGAGGTATAAATAGAGTGACAGATGTCTTTTACTTCAGAAAATGTATGCTAATTTACATTCCCTTATTTTGTCAATGTCTCACATTGGTAATGCTAATCAGTTATAAGGTGTCTCTTATTATCTGTAATTATTTCAGGGTGTATACCTGTTTCAGGAGGTAAGTGGCTGAGAATTATAACAAAGACCCAAAACTGGGACAATTTTTAAAAATGTATTATTTCAGTTAAAAAGTTAATAGTGGGCGGCCGCGGTAGTGCAGCAGTTAGCATTGCCGCCTCACAGCAAGAGATTCTCGGGTTCGATTCTCGGCAGGGGTGCCTTCTGTGCAGAGACTGCATGTCCTCCCTGTGGTCACGTGGGTTTCCTCCAGGTGCTTCGGTTTCCTCCCATATACCAAACACATGCTGTAGGTGGATTGGACACTCTAAATTGGCCCTAGGTGTGAGTGTGTGTCTTCTGTGGAAGGTTGAGCACCAGGCTGGCAATTCAACACTATAAAACTCCACTGCCAATCATGAGTGGACAGGTGATCCGCTGTGGTGACCCCTAACCAGGAAAAAGCCAGAAGAAGAAGTTAAAAAGTTAATAGCAAAAATATGAAAGGGAAGGTTAACTAAAGTTTAATCATTTTAACAGTAACCCCTTCTCAACATGATTTTTAGTGCTCCCTGATATGAGCAGATGAGATGATAGTGGGGCGGGCTTCTACAATCCAATTTATATAAGGGCCAAGAAACTCAAGAGCCATTGGGCTTATGAACACAACTGTGAATGCTCTTCGAATTACAAAAATGTTTTCCTTTCTTTAAATAAAAAAGCCATTTCTCAGCGTCAACAGTCAGTATGGAGTTACAGAATGTGAAACAAATGTTTACTTCTTGGTCCTTATCCAGAACATTGACAACTCCAAGATGAACAAATTTAAAGCAAAACAGCATTGCAACAAAGCAAGATAAAAAAACAAAGAAACTATTCAAACATTGAAAAAATTATTCACAAACCACTCTTTCATGACAGTTCTCAAAATTAATCCTTGACTTGTTTTCTTTAGTTCACAATTCAGAGACATTTCATTTCTTTAAAATTACAGGATGCAACACAAATGTTTGGACTGTGGCCATAACCTACAATTTATAAAGCTCAAGAAAAATAATAATGCAATAAAACAAGTGAAAGATATATAAATATGCAAACTATAAATCAAAAAATCAAAGTCCTGGTTGCTGTCTTGCTGCCCTTTACTTAATTGCTCATATCATCTGTCATATTTTCCAATCCGAATGGTTCCACATTAGCATATGATCAATAATGTATCTTACAATGGTTATAGCAAACAGGCTCACTGTTAATGTAATTTATTAAAATGTAACCCAAGATAAAAATGTGATAATCCAACATGTCTTGATCTTATTTCTAAGTACTCAAAGGTCCATAACACATTCTGATTTTTTCTGTGTAATAAGAAATGAAGTCTAAGACCTCACATATTTACACAACAAAGTGACTACAAATTTCTCAGCAGATAACATAATTAACAATAGTACAGACATTCTGACTTACACTGGCTATTATAACTGACAGAATTTCCTGCTTTGCTACATGTCTACCTCTGGAGCAAGCTGTTGTCTTGTGAAGTCTTGTGAACTCTAGTAATGTCTTGTTAAGTTACACGCAATATGTATCCACTTAAAGTTGTGTCATTGTCTCTTCAATACCCTTGCATTGTCAGGCTAATAATGCTGCATCCTGAGCATAAGATAAATTGTGCCCTAAAAATGTTATTACATTTGACTTACACTGTCTCTAATAAATAATGATTTTTGTGCAATATACTGGGGTAGAACTCCATGAATGGCAACTCATATGACTTCTCAGTATAGCAAAAGGGAATTGTGTGTTATATTTGAATGTCTCTGTGTTCTTGAAATACAGTGGATCTTTCTGTGTCACACGAACATCTAGTAACAATTCAGTGTGTCGCTGTGACTTCTGGCTGTTAACCTTAAAAGACATTGTTCCTGTCCCCTTCAATAAACACACCACACCTAGTGACATTTCATGACCTTTATTAAACTTCCATTAATATAATTTTATTAATCAATAATTTAATTTATTAATCACAGCATGAACATCCATATAACCATTTACTAGGGCAGAGTAACCCTGCTCTCCCTAACCAAATAAGCAGCATCCTCACCTCTGCTCGCTTACTTTTCTTATCAAGCAGTACCCCACCACTCACTTTCATTCCCCAACTCATTGAATTAAACATCCAGCACCAGAGGAAGAAAAGAAGAGGGACAAGCTTGACCCTCTTCTCCACCTAAACACCAAACATATAAAATAACCACCCAATCCTCGATTTTCATAAAAGAGGGTGGGAGGGCAGGTAAAAAGTTCATGTCTAAATCTGATCTCTTTACACAGTTACACTCACGCAAAACCAGTTAAGCCCCTCCTTACAATTACCTCATTTCCTCCCATCCCTCCTACTTTCCCAATTTAACCCTTCTATCCCCACCACACTAACTAACTTTCTTCTAATATCATCTTAACTTCCATAACTATTCCCACCTAACCCACACCCGAAGATGTCCCTGGACAAATAGGTTTGTTCCCAAAACCTCATTTATCCCAGTCCCCTTCAATAAGCACACCACACCAAATGACATTTGATGACCTTTAATACATTTTCATTAACATAACTTTATTGAACAATAATTGAATTTATTAATCACTGCATTAACATCGATATAACCATTTACTATGGCAATGTAACCCTGCTCACCCTAACCAAATAAGCAGTGTTCTCACCTCTGCTCGCTTACTTTTACTTATCAAGCAGCATCCCACCACTCACTTTCATTCCTAACTCATTGAATTAAAATCCAATCCCCTTTTAGTAGGGCAGCATAACCATGATCTCCCTAACCAAAGCAGCAGCATCCTTCTGCTTGCTTACTTTTCCTTTTTAAGCAGCATCCCACCACTCACTTTCATTCCCCCTCATTAATTTAAACATCCAACACCAAAGGGGAAACAGAAAAGGGACAAGCCTGCCACTCTTCTCCTCCAACCAGCCTGACACAGGTTGTACCCCCCCTTCACTCCAAAACCTTTGTCAAACAAACTTAAGTGTACATTAAAGAGGTCCAAGCTAAAATCATTCAGGTGTACCCCATCCTCTGAGAACCAGACTGGATCCCTGTCATCAACATCCCAAATCCCTATCATATAAATACTTAAAGCAATCAGTTGCCTAACCAGCCTAAATTAACAAACTGATGAGCCCTCTCCAAAGCCACGATAACCGTGGCACTACCACAGCCACACAATACAGATAACTGTGTACAACCTCTTTAAAATAAACAGATCCTCACTTATCCTAACTACCAACTGTAGCTTCAGAATTATTCCCAGATTGTTACCAGCCAAATGTGCCACCTGGACTCTAAAGAACCCAATGCCACCTGAAACAATGTAAACCCCATTGCATACCATCCACCCTAGCTGCAGCTGCCTGATGGATATTAGAATAACCAACAATTTTCCTAGTAGAAGAAAATGAATTTACTAAGCCAGTCACTGTACCCAATAATCTAATATAAGACAAGAAAGCATTTGATGACCAACAACCCACTCTCTTAAATGACTTCAATTGATCTGCCATACATCTCTAAATATAATACCCTTCCAGTGCACAAAACTGAGTGAAAAACCTCTCTCCCGAAAACCCAAGACACCTAAAAAGCTCTCCTCATCATATATACAAACTGATTACACATCATCACCTTGCTCCCATTGATCAAGACAAAGTCCTGAGGACTCCCAACATGAGACCACAGTGACCTCTTAACCTAACCCACTGGGCACAATCAATCATTCTTGTCCTTTCCCAGTACTACCTGCCTGCTCTTACCCAAATGATCCATTTTAGATCTATGCAACCAGTCTCCACTTACTAACACTAATACCTGTAACAAAACTTTCAAAACCTGTCTTGTCACTGGCAGTCTTCACACTATCAACCCTACACCAACCCTTCAACATACAAACCACAGTCCAAGATTTAGTAAAATCATGTAACTCTGCCTCCCTTGAAACTCATAGTAATCACCACTAAATCCATCCTCACTGACTGCCTTACTTTGTTTCCAAGCTTGAACCAAATATTTCCACCACAATCCTTCCGAACAAACTCCCTCCTCCTCAGGCAGCTGCAATACAAATTTACCAAAATCTTGCAGTGCCCTACCATACACCTTCCTTTTATAAGCTACCCAGGATTCCTGTAACAAGCATCTGATTATTCCAGGCCAACCTGACACACCTGGTCTGGCAACACCATCGGTTCGTACCACAGCCAGATTACCTGAATGAAAATTAACCAATTCGTCCCACAACATCTCCTGCTAGACCTTCAATGCCAGTCAAATTGGAACTTGCTCCAAACAAGCAACATCCCTCCACCAACTATCCTTGCATCTTGAGGCCAGTGAGCCACAAACCATTCCCCCCAAAATAAGCCCCCATCCTAGTACTTCCTGCCACATCTGTAAACAATTGCAAATGTCCATGAACAATCTAACCAGTCTGATTAAAGCTTATTAATCCTCATAAAATAATGTCAGCTTTTCCCCACATTCAATAAAAAGTCCACAATCCCACAAAATAAATGACCCCGGTGAATTGCCCAACATGCAAACTTCAGAAGCCCAAAGAGCTCCATGACATCCTTAATCCACACCTTATCCTTGGATTTTACCCACTTAATATTTTCTCTGAACTGTGTTATGTAATGGACTGCCTGATGAGTGCCCACTGGCTAATGCCAAATCCAATGTAATGAAGTGTTAAACTTCTCCAAAGTAGCACAGAACACCAAGCATCCCATTGCATAGCCTTGTCAAAATAAAACTTGTTTCCAAACACCATGCCTAACAACTACAGCTCTTCCTCCCATGCCAGCAGTAATCGAAATGCAGATTTAATATCACCTTTCACCAACCACAAATCATTAAACCACCAAATAACCTGCACTGCATCATCCAAAGACACATAACTAACCTTGGTGTCTTCTACCAAAATAAAATTGTTAACATGTCTTCCTTTGTGTTGAGGCAAATGGTGAATCAAATGAACTTCACCAGGTGGCTTCTTAGGAACCAAATCCAAGCACGAGACCTTAAACTTAAAGGGTGGGTGACCCAACGGACCCAGCAACCTTCCCACATGCAGTTCCCTCTCTACCAAATCCTTCAATATCTCCTTTTTCCCCTGCATGAAATGTAAATTTTTACAGACTTAGTCATCCCCCAACCCTTGATTTAACTCATTACATCCGAGCAATGCCTCCAGGTGCATCTGCAGTTAACTCCTACTGACGCCTCTAGGTGTCAAATATTGCTTGTTTATATTTGCATCAGTAATTCCAAAACCATGCTATGTACAAGCTTTTAAAATATTTCATCTTAAAGCTTACACAATGGCAAACTCAACTGCATTAACATTTGACCACTCTCTAGTGCAGGTAAGTACATATTAACTGTTTTTATGATATGCATTTATATAGATATAATGTTCACGTTTCTAAAGACATCAACACTCAAGTAATTGACAGAACTCCTTAGCCTCATATGAAAGATCTCAGCTAGATGAATAAAATGCTGCTGACAGTATGTGTGCAACTTGAGTGGTTGCTGAGATATTGTAAGTTGTTTACAAAATATTGCAAAGGTAATATTTACTGTGTTTACTGTGACTTATAAAATTCAGTTTAAGACCTAGAACCTACAGAATACTACCACTATAAAAATCATTTGTGCTGAAGAGTTTGCCATTTACACTTGTTTCATAACCCCTAAGGTTCCAGAGATATGAACATTTATTTGAAATGTGAGGACATAATTTGATTCTGTCAAAAAGCTTAGGCCCCGCCCGTTGGAAGTTACAGTGCAGACTTTCTGAGCTGCATTGGAGGGAATGAGTTAACAGAAAATCCCTCCAAAAATACTTTCATTCCACTGCAACAGCCAAATTAAGATATTGCTTGACCATGAACTGCAATACCTGTACACTAATGGGTGAATGTGTCCCCCAGTTTACCCCTCTGCTCCCAAAATGACACCCCTCCTCCCTGCCCACAAAAATTCCCCCTTCCCCTAAAACTCTGAAATCCTTGGATTGCTTTTTTTTGACAATCAGAGGAGGTAAACCTTCCCACTATGCCCAGAAGTGAAGTGAAATTCACCGTTGCCATCCCAATGATCTCACTGCACCACTAAATGTAGTCCTGCACCCTTTGAACAAGTATGCAGGGCCTGCATCCCACCCACCAACAGCGCCTAGCATAAAATGCCCAGCGCACACCAGCCCCTCACCTCCTAGCTTACCCTCACTGCACCACTAAATGTAGTCCTGCACCCTTTGAACAAGTATGCAGGGCCTGCATCCCACCCACCAACAGCGCCTAGCATAAAATGCCCAGCGCACACCAGCCCCCTCACCTCCTAGCTTACCCTCACTGCACCACTAAATGTAGTCCTGCACCCTTTGAACAAGTATGCAGGGCCTGCATCCCACCCACAAACAGCACCTAGCATAAAATGCCCAGCACACACCAGCCCCCTCACCTCCTAGCTTACCACCTCTGCTAACAGCCCCAAAGCTATCAGTTATGGTGACTAGCCATATATCAGGGTGCCCAACTTCCCAAAATAACAACTGATCCACCTCTTTTCACCTATGAAACCACTGACTATACCACAACCCGGGGTTCCCCTCCCACAGACATTGTGCCCCACATATTGTGAGAAAATAAGATATAAGTGGTGATGCCAAGAAAGTATCTGTGTCCAACCAAATCGCCATGTAGTACGTGAAACCTAAAACCCAATTTTCCCATGTTCTCATCGCAGCTTACCTACCTTCCTTCACAGCAGGGCTGCTAAAGCCACTAAAAGCTCTTTGCTATTTGCCATGTCCACCTCCATCAGGTGTTGAATCTCCTCAGCATCACTGACACTGCTAGGTGAGGGGTCAGAAAGACAACACCCTCTACCGAACTTAAGGCCTGCAAATCAAACCAAATTTCCAGTTGAGTACCAAAGTCCGAACCCCAATGTCACCCGACATACAGATTACTTTAACTCCCTATGGACAATCCTAGGCTACTTACCCCACTGAATATATTCCCTTGGACTGACCTACCTTCACTAAATCTCTACAAATCCTCTACCCCATTCGACATTTCCTCAGGCTACTAACATGTCTCCATTGACCACTGAGTTAGCACCCAAATCACCTCAAGTTCGACATTCTACGTTATCTCAAAATAATGCATTGTTACCTGTGGCCACATCTTGCATAAGCTGCAGTGGGTGGAACTGACACAGTGGCAGCATCCTTCAGTTACCATGCCTGTTTCCCTCTGGCCTCAACCTGTTATTTGCCACCTGCCCTCTCTTCTTCTGACTAGACCCACAGGATTCTGCTGCTGCCTGTCATCTACAACAGAAAGAACTAAGTAAGAACTTGCCTTAGGATAATTTTTTTTTTAGGTTATTCATTTATCCACCTGACATTACATTCCAGCAAATCCCAGTCATAAAATAAAACACTGAATATTTTTTAAGTTTTAAAAGTGTGCCTTCATAAAAACACTGGTTTTGCACACACCTCCCCTCTTTGGACCCTATATGCTCCCCCCACATTTCAACAAAATATATATAAACAGATTTTTTTTAACTTGACCCTCCACCCTCATTAGAGCTCACCAGCCATGAAAACCCAAAACAAGGCAAGAATTTGCCAGATTGTCAGATTAACTAGGAAGGATGATGCCAATTGCAGTTTTGTTAGCTTAACTAATAAGAAGTTCAACAAAATACATTGTCAGTATTGGCTGCATCCACTAGTGCATTTACTTTGATATGCAAAGCACAGTGTCCATCAAGCACCCATAAATAAAACACACTGACAGCATTAATTAATGATACCATTACTTTAACCCGGTGAGGGTCTTATTTTAAAAGAATGTTTGCCCCATGACTTGCTTATTAAATAATAACACTGGGCATGAATTATCATGGAAGTAGGAAACACAGATTCTACCTATTAGTAATATAATAAATATTTTCAAGGAAAGAACATTTACGGGAGAGAAACATCAGAGTACCCCAACATGTAGGAAGTAGTATAATTACGTCACTCTAAACTCACAGTAAAATGTTTCTCTCCTCATAGTTTCAACCCCGTTCTACTTCCTTTATTCTAGTCGCCAACAACAGAGCATGTAACAAGAGCTCTCCGGCGACTGTTCCTCAGGCTATGTGGATGCTCAAACACTGACCATTTATACCTCTCAACTGTCTAGATTTTCACCTCATATTTTTGGACAGTTTCCTATAAAATTATGTTTTTCTGGCAAATTATTGGCAAAACATTGAGGATCAAAGTCAGAATATATTGACAGGCATTTAAGTTTCAGATTTCATACTCAAAAGCAGTTTGGGATTTTGGTCTGGGATGCTAATTTAGGAGCCATGGAAGTCACCATTTCATGATGAAAGAGTCCTGCTGAGGCAGAAACCCCAGTGTCAGAGCTTTGGGTAATAAAGTTTTGCTAAGGTCTGGTTTCAGAATCTACGTGAGACAGTGCCATAATCAGAAGTAAACTTTCCTTAAATATGTTTGTCTTACTCCATTTTGTATAAGTGACATCTCCAGCCACCACATCCCACAGGTTAACACTTCCATTTTCATTTCTTAGACTGGTGTGTCCTTGCTGACATCCTGAGTGCATGAGAGGAACTGACCAACAGACATGACACTGACCACTTCTCTGTCTAAGGCTCTCAATACTGGCATTTCTTGTACTTCTCCTGCAGATGTGACACCATTCAGGGTTGTCTGACAAAGTAATAAAACTTTCCAAGCTTGCCACCTTGACTGTCCTTGACCCTTCATAGGCAGCACACCGCACAATATCATTATTGTAAAATGCTAACATCTTTTGCTGCCTACCTTTAGTTGTTTTTCTCCTTTCAAGTTCCAGTTTTGTAATGTTTTTTCCACAACTTGTTACTGAGTAAATCGTTCCCTAAACAGACTATTTTCTTCAGAATATCTTGATCAAATTTTGTACAAAGGCACTGTCCACCATCTGAGTGCTTGTTATTTGACTGCCACAAGGGAATCACCCTTCAGAAAATTCATGTTAATGCAAACCCATTTTCCTATCAACTTTCTAAGTTTATAAGAGCAATATTTAAAAATCATCCCATTTTTTGGGTCTTTGTACCCCCATTATTTGTGTTTTTTCCAGATTGTGTTATGACTGTTACTTGCGGCCCTCTAAACACATGCAAATACCATCATACCCCACCAGCAACATCTCTACAGGAGCAACATCATGCTGTGAAAATGTTAATCGCAGCTTAACCACCAAGCCAGTTGCACTTATAAAAGTAAGGAACTCTTTCACAGTCCATCCCACTGGCAGTGCAGAATGTATAGCTAAGCTGGCCAACACATGAAACTTGACAGTGACACGGCCCAACACGGCCTGACCACGAGACAACCTTGGAAGCCCCACCATTAAAATTAAAGCTGAATACACTCCCCAAAAAAGCAATGAAACCTGCATCAAAAAACTAACAAGAAGAGCTACAATAAATTTACTCACCCCGTACCACCCTGCCCCCTTTGCCCAATGGGCTACCTGTTCTCCAAATAATTACAAGTCATCTTGGACATAGAATTTGTCATAGCAAGTTCATGCCAAAATCTGATCCCTTTGCCTAGTTACACTCACACAAAAGCAGTTAAGCCCCTCCTTGGAGTTACCTCACTTCCTCTCAACCCGCCTACTTTAACAATTTAACCCTTCCATCCCCACCATACTAACTAACTCTCTTCCAATATCATCTTAACACCCATTACTATTCCTACCTAACCCACACACAAAGATATCCCTGGACAAATTGGTTTGTTCCCAACCCTCATTTCTTGTCATACATGTTTCAGGACAAATATCATTCCATGGTAGTACTTGATCTTCCTGTGACTGTTTCTGCTCCATGTGTTGTTTGCTGTGCTGTGCTGCCTGTGAGGCTTGCTTATTTCTGTACATGAGAAAACTATACAGCTTTCTGGATGTTTATGGAAACTACCCATCTCTGGGCACACGGCCATAGCTTTGCTGATCTACTGCTGTGTTCACTCGTCCTGCAGGTTTTATATGCTGCAACTTTATTTCCATACGTTAGTCACAGTATATGGGCTTTCTGAACTGCATTGGGTGACGTTAGGTCAGGTGTCATTTGATTGTTTAAAAATACAGTATTTTCTTTTCATGAGTCTAGAAATGCAGCCATATTAAAGCAGGCTTTGCAGCTTACGTACAGTTTCAATAAATCAGTGAAAATAATCCTCACTCAAGAATACTGATGAACAGAATGTACTGTACATTTGAGTACAAACACATCTTGATTATATGCTACAAGGTTTGGGAACCAAGGCTAAAGAGGCGTGCAGAACAGGGTTTTGTTATTATTATGAAATACTTCAGATACAGTTAGTTAAGTTAGTTCATTTGGACTGACATCCAGAAAATCTTTGCAGCACAGACACTCCACTATGAGTGCAGAAGTCATATTAAACATCCAGCATTCCAGAATATGAGTTAGTTTCATTTGTACTGCATGCAGAAAGTCTTTGCAGTGCAGACACTTGAGTATGAGTGCAGAAGTCAGGTCAAATATCCAGCATTCCAGAATATTAATGCTATTATTCAGGAGGATCAGAATATATGTGCAGAAACTATCACACTGTTATTGGAGACAGTACATGTCTGATGGATAGTATACTGAGTTCAGAAACTATGGAGAGTAAGATCTGATTTGGGTATTGTTGACACCTACCTTCACTTTAAATAATAAAGCATTTTTAACTGAACTACAGCATGTGTAGCCATTCTGAAAAGTACAAGAAAATGTGGCCCATAATGGAGAGACTGGCACCTGTTCAGCACAGTTCTGGGTAATTAACAGATAAAGACATTAATTGTAGTCTCATTCTATTTGCTTCTTGCTCATTCCAGTAATATGCAGTCTTATCAGCTCTTACAGCTGACTTCTCTCTTTGCTGTTTGTATTTATTTATTTATTTATTGCCCCTATGTGGTCAGGGTCTCTGTGGGGAATATAGACAACTGTGTTTTGACTGTAATGGGCCCACTTAGTGATTCATTCTTTTCAAATAGCCTGACAGTGTGCAATCTTGGTCCTGTGCTTAACATGGTATGTGTGCACACTCATGCCATGTGTCCCTTCTGATAGCCTATACAGAAATCTATACTAGATGATGATTTCCATGGCAGAGTTCTGAGACAGTCACAATTAGGTTTCTTTGATATATACTGTATATGTTGATTTGATTGTTTAAAGATACTGGATGGGATATGCACTGGATTAAAGTTACGTGGTCCTCCTTCTGACAGCTTATGCAGTCTCTGTGCCTGGGTGTGATATCATTGTCCTGTAATGATTGGTCTGCTCCAAATGAATATGGGCTGGTATACAAAGCATATCTGGTATTCTACAAGATTAGTGGCATGGCAGAACCCACGTCCCCTGGGGTAACGTCTTCAACAGGACATTCTGATAGACATCTTCTCACAGTATTATTAATGATTTGCTATGCAAAGCAGTTATATTGGGCTATGGGTCTGCAATTTAGCATGCCATGTAATATACCTGGGAATACTATCTTTTCCTAAAACTCATTTGAAACATTTCTAACTGGTATGTGAGATTTACATAATGGACTTCATATGCAATTACTGCAAATGACTTGTTTTCATTTTTTATCAAAAGTTAGACTCAATGTTGCAGCTGTTTTACTTGTTTCAATTATTTTAATGCATGCTTTCCCCTCAGGTCTACTTGTCCTCTAGTTAACCATGAGAGGCCTTTAATTCCTCTATGGAGGAAGAGTGTCACCTGGGGGGGGTAAAGGGACTTTGGTCCTTCACTCACCATATTTCTTGTTTTTAAATGTCACAGTAGCCACTGTTTCACCATTAATGAGACCTTCCTTCACCTCCTTTCTTATCAGGGCAGTCCATGTTTTAAGGCTGGACTATAATTATCTTAAGGCTATGGAACTGCTCAGCAACCCCAGCATGCAAGCCTATGAATACATCAGTGAGGGTTAAACATTTTTTATTTAGTTTCTAACACCTTACCAATCTGATGTACACACTGCTGAGGTAGGGGCATACAGCAATGGCTTGCTTCCATATATGCAATACAGCCATCTACAACATTTGGCACGACTAGGTGGACTCATGCTCACATTGTGATCAGTGCTGCTGTTCTACAAGGCTATTGCCTCTGCCAGAGGTCAGTACAGCTTTGACTAACACATGTGTCACCCTTGAAATGAGGTAGCCGCAGTCTACCACTCATTCACTCCCAACTCTCCCTGCCAAGTCATTTAGTGTCCTGTTTGTTACTCGATGCCCTGTTGTCTGGGCAATAATCAGGGCTTTATTCTCTAACAAGAAAGAGCTGACAATGGTTTCATTTGTTTCATGCTGTTCTCATTTTACTTTGTTAAATAGTGATTTGCTGGAAAATATATAACAATATTTCACTTAGTGTATCTTAAACTGCTACAATATTTCACAACTGTAAGAATGATATTTTAGTATTACAGTTGGACTATTTATATTACTACATTAATTAATGAACTGTTTCATTATGCAGTTCACTGCTTTTGTATAGAACAGTTTGAACTGTATTGCAGTGTTACAGTTATAGTATCTTATACATACTACACAACTAAAGGAACTGTTAGGACAGTATTATGGTGTTTCATTTATATTATCTTACATCATTACATTATTAAGGAATGCATTAAAGCTGTATTATAGTGGTTTAATCATATCATTTCCCATATTATTAAAGCAAGTGGTACAACTGTGTTATGGTATTTCAGTTAGAGATATTCCACATCATTTCATTGCTATGGAACTATTTAGAATTTCATTGTTAATAAACATTCATAAAAGCATATGTAATTAAACTATCTTTCATTACCACACTGACTTAATAATTAGAAAAGCATATATATTTCAGCTCTGTATATGCCACTAGGAGATAATAATAGTATAGCTGAAGAAATCCTATGCCAAATATCTCATAACATATCAAACTATAATACTCGGTGATATTAATGTAGACTGACAGCTCACCAATACAGCCGCACAATAAATCTGTATAACTTCATCCAACTTATCATTACAACTACAAGATTCAGTAAAGCTATGAATAAACAGTCATACTTGACTAGATTCTTACCTACAACCCATTCAGTATAGGGTATTTTTTATGCTTACTTGGCACAAACAGTGACCATTTCCCCACATCCGCATTAAGAGAACTAAATAGTAATAATAATAATTACAATAATAAACATCAAGTCATCTACATTAAAAAATGCAGTCTCACAAAATTCAGTGAAGAAGCTTTCAGCAATAGCCAAATACACTGCAACTGGTCATCACTAAAGACTCCACTCCTTGATGAAGCAATATTCAATTTCAACACATTTCTTAATTTACTGAATCACTATGCATCACTTTATACAAAAAGAGTTAAATCAAACTCAGCCACAATGTTAACTAAAGAAACCAAACAACACATGGGCCTAAGTGAGAAAGTATGAACAAACTAGCTTAAAAATAAAACATACAGAGTGCCTATCAAAATTTCAGGTACATTAGACACCTCACTATACAAAAGATTAAATTAAATAAACAGTCCTACTACCAACTCCTCCAACAAAAATGATCAGATCAATCCAAAGCACTTCTGGGTATTTATATCACGTTATCAAAAGATGAAAACAGCGAACACCATTTTATTGAACCTAAAATATCTAAACCAGATAATATCGAACATTCAGAACAGCAAATTTTTTCCCCAAGGAAAAAATTTGCTATTCCGAAACACATACACACAGCACAAGCACACCTTAAAAACATCAATACACACACATACACATAATCCTACAGCTAACCCTACACTAAACTATACATACACTACTATCTATCCACTTACCTTAACCCAAACCCTAACCCTAAGGTCCGTCACTATCACACACTCACCTAACTCGTGTCCTAACCCTAACTCACTTAACCTGCCCCTAACCCTAATTGACCTAACCCGCGCCCTAACCCTAACTCACCTAACCCGCGCCCTGATCCTAATAACCACACAATCGCACACTTACCTGAACCCGACCCGTAAATTTCCACCACAGCACTGAAAATAGCAAAGCCACAGAACCAGCCAACCGAATTCTTTCCCTAGGAAAGAATTTGGTGTTTTGCAGCTTCGCTATTTTTAGCGCTCACTCAAAACGGGTCGATATTAGAACATTCGAAGTTTTAAAACTTCTATGTTCTGATATAGACCCACTTCTGGTCCTCCATTAATAAACTCCATTCTCCAGACCAATCCAGCACACCTTCACACAAAACTAACATGAAGGACAGAATTGCATCTCAATTCAATTCTCATTTTCATAAACTGTTCTCTCCTTGCTCAAGGACAACCACCCTCTCCACCCATGATTCCAAAAGAAACTGAAACTCATCCAGGTCATTTCTGTCCTAACAGCAACTACAAAATATATTTACACACACTAAAATCAATAATCTTAGCAGAAGACAGTTTACCTGTTGAATATAAGAAAATAGCATCAGACATCCTTGTCTAGCTTTTCTCTATCCCTATAAACTGTTCTATCTCAGGAAGCTATGTCCCAGTCCTCTGGAGAAAAATATTTTATTATACCCCTACACAAAGGGGTCACATCCACAAAATATTCACTAATATGTAACTTAACATCTCTATCAAAAATTCTGGACAAATGTATCCATTCACACCTCATAAAACACTTTGTAAATAATAACCTCCTTTCTGATACCCTGCATATTTTTGTCCCAAATATAGCACAACAGCTGCCCTTTTCAGGTTCACAAACACCATCAATTACATGAAAAATTCTGGCCAGTTAGTATCATCTATTTTGCTTGACTTATCAAAATCATTCAACACAGTCTTTCATCAAAATCTCCTCATAGAACTATCTTCTCTCCACCTCTTCCACTTAGTCCTGTCATAGTTCCATAGTTATCTAACAGACAGCAGACAGTACAATGTCTCCAAGACTTTTCGCCCTTCCTACATATTTCTGTTGGCAACCCATAGGGATTAACACCTGTTCCCCTCTTATTCAATATCTTTATAAACTTCCCATAACCTCCAAGTATGCAACCATAATACAATATGCAGATGATGTCACCCTAATTTACTCTGCCCCAACCCTTCCAAACAATGACGTGACCCAAGACCCCTTCTCGTCCATCTTCTGTAGATAGATAGATTACAATTTAAACCTTTTGGGGAGGTGAAATAATATGGAATCTGGGAAAGGGCAGATGTTCAGCAATTTTTAAAGGGGAAATGAAATTATTGGATTGTTATATAATAGTAGGATGTAAATTGATATAAGAAGAGCTATGTTAGTTTACAGAATAGTTAATTTTTGCACCATTGATGACTGAAAGGATAGACTTTTTTGAAAGTTTGAAACCACTTATAATGGTTAATATTTATATTATTATGATGGGTGATTTTAATTACAGAATTAAGAAGTCAGGTAAGAAAGTAATGACTAATGTTAAAAAGTAAGAGCATTAGCAAGGTATGATAAGTTGAAAGTATAGTCAAAAAATGAATATACATATAAAAGGGGAAATAGAGAAACAGAACCAGATTTTTTCATCTTTTCAGAAGGTGTGCATGAAAGATGTGGTGGTGTTTTGTTAAATATTTTTTTCAGATCATAAGGCTATTCAAATGGAGTGTAGTAAATAATATAAGTTTATCATTCAGAAAAAAGGATAAGAAGATTGTTTTTGGAAATGTAGAACAGAAGTCATTTCAAAAAGAACGTAATCAGCTATGGATAGAGCATATGTCTGTAAGAGAGTTTTATATTTTGTGGACTGAGTAGTGAGTGGTATTTAAAGAAAATATAAAACAATCTTTATGGAAATGGAGATGAAAAGACAAAAAAGGATAAAGAATATTACAATAGGTTGTAAAAAGAAATGATGTATACACTTGAAGAAAATCTTAAAATCTTTTTGATTAAAGAAAAAAGATTTTAATGAAAATACAAAAAAAAATATGTTGTTTAGACAAAGTTATTTTCTACAGGATGAGAAAGAAGAAAATTATCCTTATTTAGTTACACTAGTTTAGGAAAACATAAACATCATAACATAAATAAGAGATGTTAATCATAAGGTAAAATATGAGCAAGACGAGATTATAGAAATTATAGAGAATTGTTCAAGTAATTTTGTATAGAAAGAAAAATATAAAAGAAAAGGTTAGTTGGGGTGTCAAACAATTTGCCAAAATTAGTATGAAAGAATTAGAAAAAATACTGATTTAAGAGAAACGTGTATAGTCTTGAGAAAAGTAAAAGAAGATTCAGTTTCAGGTATGGATGGGATAGGTTATAGGGTTTGTAAGTCTATAGAAGTTTGGGAAAAATAGATACTTTTAAATATATTTAATTAATGGTTAAGGAAAGGAGAAACTGAAGAGAAAATCTGTGACGGAGGTTATAAAATTCATATGAAAAAATAAAAGGGGATAGAAGCCAAATTGAGAGTTGGAGGCCCATAATGTTAAATAATGGTAATTACAATATAATTACAAACATTTTACAATTGAGATATAATACTATTTTACAGGAGGTGATGGGTGAAGGAATTTATAGCATACAAGGGAAAGACAGTTAGACACTATTGTTTATAATAAAGCAGATTGTGGATGCTTTTTGTACATAAGAACAATGATTGTGTGTGATTGTGGAGGATTTAATAAAAACATTTGATTTGATGTAACATACTTTGTAGAATATTATGGAAGAATATGGTTTTAAGGGTAAGATATTTAATTATTAAAGTCAATGTATAGTCATAATAAAGTAAAATTGTTAATTAATGGCTGGTTCATTCCTGAGATTTGTTTAAGTAGAGGTATGAAGAAAATGTTTCCAATGAGTAGTGTTTTATTTATTTTTTTATTATGAATGCATAGGGGAAATATTTCTGCAGGAATGAATGATGCTAAATATTGTACTGGAAACAGCCTGGAAATTCTTTGTTTTTTATCTTAGGCTGATGATTAGTATTGATTACAAAAAAATAAGAATTGAATGAAGAAATTGCTGATATTTTATTAAATAGTTAGCTGTGGCAGGTTTGGAGTTAAATATAGAAAAAAGTAAAGGATTAGGAGAAGGAAACTTATTTATGGTGTCCATTTTTTATAAAAAAAAATGAAAGTGATTTTAGGGATTAAACTTATTAATAATCAATTTGTGGGAGAGAAACATTTTTAATTGAAAAAATCTAAAATATTAGTAACTTGTGGATGTTGTTCATATTATTATACATGAAAAAATGTTTATTTAATTAATAAAGTAATCATGGGAAAGACTGAACATTTAGCTAAAAAAATTTATGTTACCTCATAATAAAGGAAGGGAATTGTTAGGATGTATTTTGTTTTTATCTTGGGAGGGCAGATTGAATCCAGTAAAGAGAGAGGTTTTATATTTAAAAGTAGAAGGATGTTTGAATTTAATAATTTGTACAGTGCATGAAGCTTCTATGTGTCCATTTAAATTTTTAAAGAGCAGAGAAAGTTTGATATTTAAAATTTTGGAAATTAAATATAAAGACTGGTGGAACTGCAAAGTAAGATTTGGAAAGAATGGAAATTTTAGTATATCAGAAGAAAACTAAGGCTTGAAATTTAGAAATTGATAAAGTGAAAGTTAATAGAAGGGAATGGTATGAAGATGTAGTAAGATGATGTTATGGCAGTAGTCCATGCAAAGGATTAAGTGAAAAGGTTATTAAAGCAATTAAGTTTAGAAAGAAAATATTAAAAAAATAACAGAATGTCAAGATTTTTTATAGAGATTAGGAATAAATAGTCTACCTGTGAAAGCAAATATGCAATATAGAATTTGGTCACAATGATTATATATTTTGTTTTGTAATATGTTAGAGAATACAAATCATGCTTTTTTCTAGACTGCAGAAGATTTAACAGGTTATGGTAACAATTATTAAAGATTATTTTTGGTTTAAAAATTTTTGAAAATATTAATATTAATATCAAAAAGAAAAAAAAACGGTCTAGGCACACTGGGAATGGCTTAAAGTTAATTTATTTGTAAAAAACTCAACACACAAGTGCTTTCACCTTGCCACAATGCAGGGCTTTTTCAAATGAATAAAACCAACTGCAAAATCATTCATTTAAATACCCTTGTTCCCCTAAAAGGTGCCAAATTATTTTAAAGGTATATACCCTCGCCTTGCTTGAAACATACCAGAAACAGCTGTATACATTTTCCTTGTAAAGTGCAACTTCTATGAACCACATGAATTGAAATATTGCACCTTCCCTCATCTATTTAAAGTGAAATAAAATGTTAATAAAATACTTATAAGCCAAAACAACAATGAAATGAAATAAAATAAAATAAAAAATAAACCTATTCAGCTATGTTAGTGAACATAAAGTTACACCCCGGGATTCATGAACCTTGCGCCAGGCGCCAGCATAGCGTCGGCGTTATAACGCCAAATATGGCTGCTTAGCGATTCAGGTATGAATGAATTCCACGTGCACTACCGGCGTGCGCAGGACCGTCCCCGCCCCCGGCGTAGGTATGCAAAACACACTGTGTGCGGTATTGCACCATGCAAATGAGGGCAATAGCGATCCACGAAGTGGCGCAGGCGTAGCGTAAGGGCACGGCAATGTAAACCAAAAAAAACGGTTTACATTTACCCAAACATACCGGAGGAGTAACGGAAGGCTGTCAAAGTCAGGTATCATATAGGTGCAATATGCCAATGTGGAAAGGCACCGAGAATGTCCAAAGAAAATATGCACAAAATGTAAAAATGACATAAATGGCACGTAGAAAGAACAGCAGACCCCGGGATGTGTGCACAGAAGTTGTAAAGCAATGAAATAATATGATAATGTCCGAAAAGAGCATTAGAACACAAATCAGCTGCACAGCCACCACACACCATAGTATGTATGTAAAGCTGCAACCCCAGCGCAATGGTTGTCAAGGAGTGGAGGCGGTGTCCGGCGCCGTAACCAGGTATTAGTAGTCAATTCCATGCAAATGAGGCAGATAATAGTGAATCGCAAAAACGGCCAGCGTAAGGATGGAGCAAGCGGTAGCGGTACTACACCGAGGAGTGGCCTACACCAGATACATGTCAACCACACAGGGTGTGCCACTGTAGGAGGAAGGATATTGGAGGACAGCAAACCTAGGCTGTACAATGCATATTACAGCATCATGACTGGCGTGTTAGGAAATAGATGCGCTGACAGTACAGAATGCGTACAAATGCATGTGCACGAGGACGACTACGTTCCCGAAACCAGTCATGTGACGGCCTCACCGGCAACAACCAGGGATATAGGAAGGTAATGCTGAGAATACGAAATGCGGAAGCAGTGTAAATGTATCCGTAACGAGCAATTAACACCAATCAATGCAGGAAGGGCAAACGCCGGCAGCTGATAAGTCTGCATGCAGACTCCTGCAGAACGGGAAAGGGAGGCATATGAGAGCAAAGATAATAGGGATGTAGTAGAAATGCAAAGAGCAAAGAACCGAAATAGCACAGCCAAGTACAGATGTAGCATAACTGCGGCCGCAGATAAAATGCATCATATGCCATGTGCGTGCAGGATGCAGTAATGTAAGATGCCAGGCGAAGGCAATGCAGGCAACTGTAATGTTACACTACAGGCAGTACCGTTGCAGCTGCAAGCGTAAAACCACGGAAATAATCCATGGATAGGGCCGCACAGACACACCCAATGACATCACCGGGTATACAGCACAACAGTAATAAATGTGAATGCGACAACACACAGCGCGATTTCCCAAACGCCGCACCGTAGGGTGTAAACAGACGGGTAACTATTAACAAGAATATACTGGGTGCCGCCGGGGGCGTGATGCATAGGTATGTGGCAGTGACAGACGGAGTTGCGGAGGGTGGTGCCGACAACTACCGTAGGCCTCACAGGAGAAGGAGAGTGTTCAGACCAAGGGTGACCTACCAGGGCTGCGAGACCTGGAGATAGTAGAGCGCTACAGGGTGGACAGGGACACGTTACAGCAAATAGTGGAGCTGTGGGGTCAGCGCCTGAGAACAAGAGACAACAGAGGGGAGCCCATCCCAGTGGACACAAAGGTATGTGTGAGCTTGCGAATACTGGCTACAGGTACCTTCCAAAGGCCCACCGGGGACATAATGGGCATCTCACAGGCATCAGCATCCAGGGTACTACACCAGTTCCTGGATGCCATGTTACCACATGCCCATGAGCACATAAAGTTCCCCACATCTCAGGAGGAGTTGGCTAGCAATATGCAGCGCTTCCACCGTGTGGCACAATAGCCGGAGGTCCTGGGTGCGATAGACTGTACGCACATAGAAATCAAGTCACCACCTGGGGAGCAGGGTAGACGCTACATAAACCGCAAGGGATACCCTTCCATCAATTGCCAGGTCGTGTGCAATGCGCAGGGCATTATCATGGATGTGTGTGCTGGCAGCCCTGGAAGCTACCACGACTCCCATATCTGGCATGCCTCACAGCTGTATCAGGTATTCGCCAGTGGGGACATCACACAAGGTCACCTTGTGGGGGATGCTGGCTACGCACTGGAGCCGTGGTTGATGACACCCATCAGAAATGCACACACACACATGCAAGAACGCCATAATGAGGCACACGCACAAACGAGAATAATCATAGAGCGTGTGTTCGGGATGTTGAAATCACGGTTCCGGTGCTTGGATACATCCGTGGAGCCTTGCAGTACTCTCCAGGCACAAGTGCCCACATATTCATAGTATGTTGTATGCTACACAATATGATTCTGCGGAAACAGCTGCTGCAGGGACATAATGCCGGAGGGCCACCAAGCCCGCCACAACTGCCAGGGCAAGCACAGGCACAGGGCGTAGAGGGCCAAGGACACACTGAGCCAGCCCCAGTAGGTAGACAGAGGCGTACCCAATATGCCTACGCCCTGGCAAAGAGGGAACGCATAGCACATACTTTGACAGTGTAGGCCCCATGGACTGACACCTCCTGACCTGCACACACAGTAAAATGGACGCCACACAAACATGTCCGCCCGTAATGTGTACCGTCGGACGTATGTGTGACTCCAACAAAGGCACCGGCCAAACACTGCACACACAATAGTCAGCAGAGCATGGAACGCCAACACCTCAACGCACGCCGGTTCAACAGCACACGGCGTAGCCATATGCTGCCACTATCGGCGCAAGTCGACCACACATGTACGCATTTGCATATACAGATACCGAAATACATATCAGTACACATGTAGAAATATATGTACGCATACACAGATAGAAAGGACAACAGGGTAATATGGAACCCAGGGATGCAAGGTCACAGATAAGTAAGACGAAATCACCACATATTAAACATAGTGACCGACAACCCGATCATCCTGGAGGGTGGGCAGGGCAGGTAACGCCAGCCATGGAAATGTTAACCTGCAGCAATACATATCCGCGTGTCGGGATGGTCACCGGTCCACGGTACAGTAACGGGATATGTGTAGGGTCACCACCTGTCCCACGTTGTGAGGACAGTCCACCTTTGGGCAGTTGTGTCCTTCCAAAACAATGACAAAATGGCAAATGTCCTGAGATTGTAGGACAAAACCATTTCCCATAATTACTCTATTAGTTGCAGAAAACAGTTATTTTGTAGAAGAAACATCTAAATATGATAATAAACAGAATAAGCAACTGTAATGCTACAGCTTTGTATTCCGTCAAAAGTGAATCGCTGTCCTCTGTACTGGCCGTGGGTATGTGTTGGCATGCAAAACCTGACGACGTATTACTAAAAATGTCCCACCTTGGCCATTTGAAAAGGTGGCAACCCTACATATGCGTGTCATATCCACAGGACATGAGTGCGGAGCCGCGATGCGCGCCAACGAGGTATTGTGTCCAACCGTCGGGCGAAGCGGAAAGCATACCAGTGAAGTGTACGACATTATGAGGAACGACCTCATCTGGGGTGTAAAACAGTGCATGTTCCTCGCAGTTCCTCCAAGTTCCACATTGAAAATGTCTCTCAAACAACCATTGTTAGGAATGTATATAAATGACATCCTGGTAAATAGAATGTACTCATAGTAAGTTAGTAAAGGTTCTTCACTGTAAGTAAATCAGCATATCATAATCAACCTATGACCTACTTAGCTGAAGTTGTCACTATGCCATTACTATGTGTTCCACATTATGCCCATGTGTTTCACATTACTACTGTGTGTGTTCCCCACTCCGGCAATAGAAGGTTGACAGCCATGGCGGCAATATGTGTATGTGTGAGGTGAGGTTGTTGTGTGTTCCGCTGTGTGTGTGCAATGTGTGTGCCAGTGTAAACTGTGTATGAAGGTGACATGTCACAGCCGGAGTGTAATAATAGGCGTAGGCATACAGTACAGGAACCATAGGCATATGTACAGCAGTACCCACAAAGTAGTACCGACATCTCCTCAGTGGCTATGCACGTGGCGATGTAAAATGATGCAAAGCGCAAATGTCCCAAAGTGTACCACAGGGCCATAGCAAACAGGAGATGCAAAGGACGCATGTACAAACCACGACCGTAGGTATGGCGGCCATAATGTACACTCCACACGGTCCGTCGGCAACGTTACACAGCATCAGGCATGTACGGCGAAAATACGAATGTGCCATCCCGGCACCGATCGTGAACAGTCACGGTCTGGTAAATACCGCGGTGTGTTCCACGACACGAATAGGAGGCTACCGGTAGCATACAGTCCGCCCCAAGTATAGGACCACAATCACCGTAACTATCAGCGACAAAATGCCAATGGATGGTAGGCACGGACGAACATCCGCAGATATATAACCGATGTGAAGGAGGAATACGTGCAGGAAGCACACATGCAGGCGATACCGACAGCAGACGACATCAACAAAACAAACATTCCCGGAACAACACACAGGTAACCCGCAGCTCCCTAAGCACGGATGGAGCACACACACAAGCATATCTGGTATGTATAAATGCAAGACTCACACACCGTCCCGTCACCCACATCCGCAGATATACCCCATTGCACATATCAAAGGGATAACAGCTAAAACAGTAGCAAACACATACAGGCAGTGAATGACAGCGGCATACCCACAACAAGCTCCTGGGAAACACTAGCAGCGGCTCATGCATCCATGCATTCGCTATGTACAGGAAAATAACAGCCAGGTAACACATTTGAATGCACAACGCCATCGACAGACGCCGCCAGGACACGGGGACCCACATGTCGAACACAATACCATACCCAACACACACAATCCACGGCTAACACCACAGCGAAATGTACCCGACAACACACATAGCGGATGCAGTCACACAAACATGATACAATACATACCATCCTCACGAAGGTATTGCAAATAACCAACGGCCACACGAGGAAAGAACCATGGCGTAGTGCCGACGTAACGAAACGAAAGGAAGGGGATCACCGCTGATATGCATAAGTACACACCGAGGAACAGCTATTGGCCTGATTAACCCACATGCATCAGGCGACGACGAATATAAGGAAGACCCCCTGGATATTCAAACCGTATGTTCATACCGAACGCAAAGTAGACAAAGAGGAAAAGGGGAATAGAGACGAAATCAAAACAAAAGGCCGGAAAGGTATGTCGAACCCACGACATGTACTGGTGTGTAACGCACGATACGTATGACGAATCTGTACAGTATGTGAACGGTGTGTGTAGGTAAAGATACCTGTCCATCAGGCAGAGAGAGGCGAAGGTTGGATATGTAATGCTAAAACGCTGCAGCATACCAACAACTGTGGACAACGTGTGCACAGCAGTGGGACAACATGTAAACACCGCGATAACCCCAGGGCGGCTTGCCACCCTTTCAAAAGGCCAAAGTGGGAAATCGTCGGGACACACTTCAGATGTTACAGGTGGACACATACCCATGGTCAGTACAAAGGTTAGAACTCTACTCTTTTGCATAATGAAATGTGTAGTCTTGTAGCAGGTCAGTTGCTTATTGTGTGTCTTGTAACAGTTAGGAATGTACATACATAAATAAGTATGTTATGCAACTCTTACATAAGAATGGGATATAGTGATGTCCCACAATCTCAGGACATTTGCCATTTGTGATACATTTGTCAGGACACAACTGCCCAAGGAGGGACTGTCCCTTGCAAAGAGGCACAGGTGGTAACCCTACCCCAGGTCTGCCATAGGGGTTGCAAACACAGAACAATGCCACCACCCACGCCGATGTTGGCAGTGGATATCCAACACTGAAGTGCCACAGCAGGATAGGACATTTATGTATAGTGTCACAGCACACATGTGCATGGGCATATACCGTCGATGTCATACGGAATGTGCGACGTGCACCTATCCCACGCAGTAGGCGACTATGTCAATTATGTGTAATGCAAAGCTGGCATGATGGATATGTTCACAAATCATAGACAGTATCACAGGCATAGCATGCATGATGGAGCGATGGGCTAAT
Source organism: Protopterus annectens (assembly GCF_019279795.1). Taxonomy (NCBI): domain Eukaryota; kingdom Metazoa; phylum Chordata; order Ceratodontiformes; family Protopteridae; genus Protopterus; species Protopterus annectens. The sequence goes on from NC_056748.1 coordinate 550,603,856, forward strand.
GTTATATACATACACAAGATATGTATGGCCTGCACATATGGGACAATGTAGTAGCAGAATAGGTACCCAAAATGGAGGTAACAGCAAGTGACCATGTCCAAACGTTCCATAGCAGGTGCAATGTGTGCCACAATGATGTCCAGCAGGGCCGTGTGTAAACACATGTGCAATGTACACAGTACTGACACCCCCCCCCATGGTAGTGTCCACTGAACGGCAGAACTGGATGTCAACTGTCATGTCTATACAATACGTCCGCTGTGGTGGTACCATGGGTGTGTGTCACCCACCAGCAAGGCAGCTATCACACGACTAGTGACACAGTGTGCCCCTGTGGGATGTGCACAGGACCTATGTCCCACAGCATGGTGTGTGTCCAGTCTGTGGATGTCACACAGACGCCCGGCTGAGCAATGTGGCATGTGTGCACACATGCAGGACTGCTACTCCCCCCATGCCCACAGCAAACGCCATGTAGGAGTACTACATGCATCAGTACTGTGGAGAACATGGCCCATGGCAGAGTACATTACACCCCTGTGTTAGTGGCATGCAGGTGAGCACAGATGTGTTACATGACTGTCATTTGCATATGTCAACTGTCTGAGCTGGGTAGAGAGCACAGCATGACTATACTGAGACATGTAACGTTGTATCCATTGTGTAAGGTACACCACACATGTGTCATTGTAACACGGCCTGCGTGTACATGTGTGTATGGCACAGGTACAAGGGCACCCAAGGTATCAGCTAGACATACGGTCCAGAAATGTGTAGTCCTGCACATGTGTACCCACGCTTATGGTGTAATATGGCAACCACAGCACCATGTGGGCTATGTGTGTGTACATCAACCATGTACAACGTGATATGCCTGTATACGGACAGTATCCATGTGATACACACCGCATGACTGTCAGTATGCAAATGTGATGTGTATGCACTATGTGTGATGTAACTGATGCAATGATATCTACATGATATATCTGCCACACTGACACCTGTATGGGTGTCAGCAACATGAGCAGGATGAGCTAGAATGCTGCCAGGTATGTAGAAGTGGTACATGTAGGCATGTACAGTACTGTGTGACAGCAGGTAGTGTACGAATGCAAATATTGAGCATGAGGGCCACATGTCTGAGGAATGTGCAATGCCACACGCCCCTGAAATGTTGGAGTCAGCATGATATGCCTGCACCACTGTGTGAACTGTACAGAAGGCACATGGCGTAACATGCCGAAACATACGGTATGATGTGATGCTGGATGTGTACACTGTCAATAGCATAAAGTGGAATGGTGCTGAAGGGCAAAGAGCGGATCATGTCTGATGTGATACCCTCTGTAGCACCCCAACCACCCATGCAATAATATGACAGGTGGCCAGCATGGGATGTGGTGTGCTGTGGCGCACAGAAGCCCAACAAGGGTGCCAGGAAAGGCATGCAGGTAGTCATTGAGTGTGTGAAGCATGTATGTCAAGATGTGGCCCAGTGCCATACTGAATGGCCCAGTCATGGGTGTAGAGATGCAGCCCCATACGTGCAATGCAGTACCATCCATGTGTAGTGTGATAGATGTGGTAGTGTGGTGGTCAGGGTGCACAACGACATGAATGGGCTAGCAGTCACTGACGGTGCTGCTGCAGAGACATGTAACAGCCAGGTTGGCGGGATACAACAACTACGGCGGTTGGAGGTGACATTGGGACTGTGTTCCCAGACATAACATGTGCATGACAGTACTATGTATGTGTCCACAGGGTTAATACAATGTCCAGCCAAGGATTGGAACCCTGTAGTGAGTGAGAGGGTGTATTGTTGGTAGGTACCCCATTGGCAGGCAGGATGCCAGCAACATCTGTGTCGCCAATGCCTGCATGACCGTGGTATGCTGCATTGAATGTGGATGTAGTCAAACAGCAGAGACATACCACCACACTGCGTGAGGGCCCACACTGCAATGTCTGGCAGTCATGTGTAGGTAGCTAGCTGTGGAGTATGTCATGCACCAGCAGGACACACCATGACTGTCAAGTGACACACAACACACAGGTGAACAAAACTACCGTGCAACAGCCTGCACATGTGCCCATACAGCACGTGTGCATGGAACAGGAATACCACTGTGGCGCCTGTGAAAGTGCCAGCACCACCATGTCTCAGTGTGGAATAGCATGGTCCCTACCAGTGTGTAAATGTAGCAGAAGTGCACTGTGATCACTGTTGGCATAGGCACATAGACTGTCCATCGGACGGGGTGCCATGCCCTCAACTACCTCTGTCAGTGGATGTCAGTAATACCGGCTGTAGTGTGTATGTACCATGCATGCTGCTATGGTTGTGTGCTTAGGGTGTGGCTAGCAGGGATGGTAAGCATGGATGTTCAGCAAACAGAGGGGGGAGGTGTGTAGGCCTAGCATACAGACACATGGAGGTTTGGTGCATGCTGAGGGTATTGCAGGTATGGTATGTGTCGTGTAATGTGTCACCCAGCTATGCGCACTGCATGGCCAAGCATGTGTGGGCGTGGGAGTCCATACTAGGAAGGTCCTGTTGCCGGCAATACATAGCAGTAGCAACTGTCCCAGGTGCAATGTACAGCATGCCAACCCGACTGGCATGTAACCTGTGGTGTACAGTGTCTGCACTGTCGCGTGTCAATGTGTGTACTGGTCACAAACATGGGTATCTGAACATGGACTACCTATGATGCAATGTGTCATGGGAAAATACAGTATGTGTGTAAATCACGGTGTGGTGTGGGAACCACCCACCTGTGTGTGTTGCAGTCCAGGTATGTGACTGGGAGGTATGATCTGTGTACAATCTGACTGGCAGGTGTGCCGTAGGGCATGGAGGCATGTCCCAGGCACCGTAGATAAATGACATGTGTGCTGTACTGTGTGTGCAGTGCTACTGTACAGCACAGTGGAGGGTGTAAGCATTGTCACACATCACTGCATGCTGTGCCCACTCAGACAGCCCTGCCAGAGGCAGACATGTGACACCGCTGCACAGGCAGCATAGCATGAGAAGATGTACATGTGGGCTGCACACCTTAGCCAGATGTCCACACGACATGTGTGCCACGGTAGTGTGGTTCAACACGACTATCAGACTGGACAAACAGCACATGCCTGCATAACAACAGTATGACCATAGTCAACAGTCCCAGTGACAGAGTAGGCCAATGTAGACTATCCCTGCATGCAGACCAGTGGCTACTGGACACCTGGCTAGACACACACCTGGACGGTTAATTCACCATTGAGCCATCACATGTCCACGCCCATGTGGGCCGCATAATGTCATCACAGGGTGGTCACAATAGCAGGTGGCAAGGCAGACACGGTGTACCAGGTGATGTGTCATGGCTGCATATGTTGAGAAGCACAGCCGCACACATGTCTGCAACATACTGGTGCATGATGTATACTGTTACATGATGAATGGAACTGCACTGTCACCCACTACAGGGCCAGCTGGCACAGGTGTGGTGTGACTGGTGTAACCCATGTTTGCACAGGATACACACTGCTGTTGTAGGCAGCCATGCTGGTGGCCACCAGTGATATATGCAGTGGTCATACAAACATACCGCATACAGTGTTCAGGCAGGAATGTCAATTGTCGTGGACGATGTGCTGCTATGTGAATGTGGGTGTTTGTTGTGAATGTCACACATCCAGAAGACACCATCTGGTGCAGTCATGGTTGTCAACACCGGTACACACATCCACAGCAGTCAGAACCCAGTCCCGACAATGTGTGTCAGTCACCCTTGCACCGTGTGACATATGTGCACATGGCGGAACACCTCCCACTGTCATCTAAGCTGGCTACATGATGGCTGGAATGTGCTGTAGAAATGTACAATGCTGGTAGCCCAATGAAGTACCTGGAATCAGACACAGTACACTATGTCAGCCATGTAAACCATGCACAACAATGACTGCCAAACAGACATGAACAATGCATTGACACATGGAACATGTGCTCATGACAACCCCCACTGAGGTATGTTGCACATATAGATGTACAATTGTCATCTATGGCCATAGCATGGATGCAGACACACATACTCCACAGGTAGTACCATGTGATGTCGGTAGGGGGGCATTGCTTGTGTATATGTCACAGTAGATGTACACAGACATGTCCTGCATAGCCGACATGTAGGGGTAGCTGTGGTATGTCACTACTGGACATGCCCATACAGAGTACCATGTCCCGCAGGAGATGTGTTAGGTGTGTACCACATGTGACATGCTGACAACAATCTGCGATGTGTATGGCTGCCGGTGTACCTGTGTGACAATGTCTGTGATGGGTGCAAAGGCACATAGTATCGTATTGTATGCACACAAGCCCCACATAGCTGCATAGCCTGAACATACAGTACAAGGAGTGTGTGGGATGATAGCAACCCACAGGTGGAGATGGGTATGGACGGCGGCCCACAACCACATGTGTGTGTACGGTGTTCACGACCACGACACATGAGCATCTGAGAGGCTAGCCACAGTTGTACAGGGTCGCATGTACATATGTTCCGCAACATCCCTGTATGTCCCACCACTGGCCTGTGGACCGATGGACAACAAGCAAATGTGCAGGTATGAGATGTGCACAGCACATCACAGATGCCTACCGTAGAACAGGCCTACCATGTAGACATGTGCACAGTAGGTCTGCGCCACCTGCAGTCAAACACATTAGGTGCCAAACAACACCAATAGTCCGCCAATGACACAGATGGGCGTGCATGCCTCTGTGTATATATGTCTGTGAATGGCTCCGCATAGCAATATAGCCGTGTCACCATTGTGAACAACAATATGAATGGGTCGTATGTGTGAGGGTGCATCATATGTGTATGGTCAGATGGACGATACCATCAGTGGGCCTGCTATGTGAACATCCATGTCCCCATACACGGATACCTCTGCTGAGGCCAACACCACATTCACACAGGGAGGGATGGCGGTGTAGTGCAGCAGCAGACATGTGGGTGGCAGCGGCAATGTATGTACACATATGTGTTACCCACATCAGTTCAGGCAGATATCCATGTGCATGGGATAGCGGTGTGTACACATACAGCATTGTGTCGATCAACATCCCAGCACATAGCACCTGCCAGGGCTACAGTGTATGCATGGATGTGTGATACCTGCATGCACCACACACACCCTCAACAAGCAGCGCACAGCATACCTCGCTGGAGGACAGTGTCCACACCATGGTGATAAACATGTGGAATGTCCATTTTCACACAGCTATGACAAAAGCAATGGACAGCCACCCTGCCAATACCGTCAGCCCCTGAGTGGGTCACACCCATTGCCATGTATGTGGCATACCCTGCCATATCATGCAGAGATGACCAGCAAGGCTGCATGAGCTATCACGGTCCCACATGGTGCAATGGACAAAAGGCACTCTCACTATCAACCATACACAGTAGTAATGTGGTGGCGATGCACCCTGTCATGTTACAGGTGCTGTGTGATGCTCTGCACAATGTGTGCGGTACACGCTTATGCATGACCTTTCCTGCCAATGTGTCATGGTTACACATTGCTCCATGTGTATCACATACGTAACACAGGTGAGCTGGGGCAAGTTGTCCAGCACCGTACAGTGCTGTGTGGAAGTACATGGCACACCACGTACACGTGCAGGTCTCCCTGAGTCTGTGTACAGCACCGCTGCTGACGTACACAATGGACACAGACCTGATGTGTACTGACATATACACAGTGTACAGGTGAACAGTAGCACAGTCGCCACATGGGGACATATGCCAACTGATATGGACATAGGTGCAGCCAGGTACACATGTCCATGGCAGGCTAACATCTACATGGTGCGTGCACAGTGTGATGGGGTGGCACACAGATATGATGTGACACCCAGTGCTCAATGGTGTGAAGCCACAACATCGGCTGTGTCACCGCCACGATGCCCTTCACAGATCACTGTGCAGATGTCGAACATGTCATAGCAATGCATTTCCAACAGTATGCCAGCACAGCAGTGTGAATGTGACCTGCCACCATCATTATGTCTTCCAGATAATGCCACCTCCCCGGCTTCCACCATTTAGCCGACAGGAGGAGGAGGTCATCATACCATACCTCCAGAGTAACTACAACGCCCTGTTTAGCCATGTGCCGGAGCAGGCACAAGAACGGCAGGAGATGTGGGAGGAGTTGTGCAGGAGGGTGAACAGCGTGGCGGAACCAAGCGCAGCTACCAACAGATCCGGAGGCACTGCACAGACCTGATCCGCATGCAAGACAGCGTGCCGCTGCTATCGCCAGGCAACAACGTGGGACAGGTGGTGGGCCACCAACACAGCCCCCACTCACAGCTACGGAGGAGCTCCTGGCTAGTCTGGGGACACCCACGGAACAACACGCAGAAACACCTGCGCCCATCGTGGAGATGGGTGTCTCCCAGCTATGAGCCTGGAGCTGCCTGGTAAGTCAGTGTTGCATGTTTGTATGATAGGCGACGTGGGTGTGGGTGTCATAGTACAACACATGATATAGCAATACATGCCAGGTATATGGCCACACAAGATGCAAACCATTGTATGCTATGTTGTGTTAGCAGACATGTGCATAGCACATGCAACCACACACATGCATGATGTGTCATGCACAGTGCTGACCGTGGAGATAGTAATGGCTAATGTGTATACCTTTGTGTAATGCCTTTACAGGTACGCCTGGCGGTCGCAAGGCCAAGGGTCTGTTGCAGGTAAGTCTGTTGCCAGTCAAACGCATGTTCTGCTGTATTGATATTCCCCATGTGTCTAGGCATGACATGCTCACCTGTGTGTGCCCCCGCCACGGTATACAGCTCGCACCACCCGACATACACACCACCCATGTACAGTAGATACACCTGCTATCAGAGAGTGGTATGACACCACACAACCAATTGGTGTGTTACGTGCATTCAGCTATGCATACAATGGTGTAGGTGTTACACAATGGCTGCATGTGTAGTATGCATTGGTATGCCAGTGCAGTATGGACACAGTACCACAGAGTGAGCTGTGATCTGGCCAGAGCACAGGTGTTACCAATGTGACCCATGCCCCTGCATCGGTGCACACGCCAGACATGGCGCATGCCATGTCCCATGCACGTGGATGTCTGGCTGCAGCATTGTCACACCATGATATGACCTATGCACAACATAGCAGACATACACACTGTCAGCATATCCAGAGAATGTGACACGCCACACTAGTATGGGTGTATGTCACATGGGCCACCACAGGGCCGTGTGCACAATGTCTACCACACACAATTGTCAATGAGTCAGACAGACAAGGCCATGGTTGATACCTACAGGCATGTTGCCACACAGCACATCCACAGTGGGTACTCACCATTGCACCCTGTACACACATAGTGGGTTCATCAATGTAGTGGACCCCTGGACATCTGATGTAGTACACCAGTGACATGACATTCCTCCACAGCTACTACAGGTGCCTCCAATGTTCACTATATATGTGCTGCTGAGCAGCTGAACTGGCTTACAGACATGGCAATGTAATGCGCCCAGGTCACGCGATCGCACAGGCACATAGCTCTGTGCTGGTACTGTGCAGTGGCACAGCGCCCGCACCACACACCGCACAGCTATGCACACAGCTCACAGCAAACGCATTCTACACAGACATCACTGTTACACATACATTGTATCTGTACACTGTACACATAACACTGCACCATGACAGCCATCATGATGTGGTGCATGCGGTGGGACACCATCTTCACACGTCCACATGATACCGCACATGTTTGCGCTGTACATTACATACTGTTGCCAGCCATGTGTACTCCCAACTTGCCCGTGGCCACACGGTGTATCACGCTGATGCATGCAAACTACCATGAATGTGTGTACTGCATGCCTACTAAATGACACCTGCCTGTTGTACTGTCCCCACCAGGGCAGTGTACATACTGCCACTAAGAATGTCTGGTCTGCATTCACTGGTCTGTGTTGTGTGAATGCTGCATGCCACCTGCATAATCACATGCATGCTGTGTGTGTGTGTGTGTGTGTGTGTGTGTGTGTGTGTGTGTGTGTGTGTGTGTGTGTGTGTGTGTGTGTGTGTGTGTGTGTGTGTGTGTGTGTGTGTCTGTATTGTAACCGATGGTATGTCTTTGTATTGACAGGTGCTGTTGGTGCTACCTCCCGCGGTCAATCTGATGCTAGTGTCCCCACAGATACTAGTGGTGATGAGCATGTGCATGAGGCACAGGCAGGGTCGTCACAGGCAGAGACTGTGCCACTGGAGAACATCACACATACGTCCCTTTCATCCCTGCACACAGTTCAGATGCCGACACATACCCCAACACCATTGCCCATAGATGATGGTCAGTCAGCCTGTTGTCCCCGAGCAGGAATGTGTGGTGGCTGCAGAAGGTGTGGGGACACACGATGTTGCCAGTGTAAGGACTGGTGCAGTGCCACGCAGGCATGTGGCAGGTGCTGCCCGTAGGGGAAGCACCGCCAGACATACACCTGCCGCCCAGGTGCAGCAGCTGGTAAAACCAGACGCATGTCCCAGACTGTAATGGCGCGCAGGCACGCGCCGAACAGGAGAAGCGCGAGGGGTAGAGGCTGTAGAGGTCTGCAATCCGCACTTAAATGACAGCATCCAGGCATTGGCGAATGCACAACAGCATCTTGCCGATGTTCTGGATAGGAGATTGGGCGATATGGCTGGTCTCATCGACCGAGGCTTGGCCATCCTTGAGCCGCAGCATCCGTGCAGGAACACCAGGTAGGGGTGAGGCATAGGGCACGTGGGCGTGCCAGCAACACCACCTGCTGCAGGTCAGCGTGCGTGCGTGCCACCTCCCATGCCCACACAGACAGTGATGGTAGCAGTAGCACTGCAGCTGCTACCACACCATCCACACCTGGACAGAGCAGGCCACGTGGACGTGGCCCTGGACGCCCTGCCGTCAGGCACGCTTCCAGCGGACATGTGACATCGGAGAGTGGACAGTCTGTACCTCCACCCGTCGTGTCTGCATGACCCCAGGCAGGCGCTGGTCACTTCGCCACCGCAGACACAGTGAGCCATAACACCTGCACTGTACAGTCAGGGGCTGCCAAGCATACCCCGTGTAGGCATCACAGATGACTGAACTGTGTACACACACACCCACACACAGCAGACACAACTGTAGGGCTCCACCACACCCACATGCAATCTACATAGTCATGCCCACTCAATGCACTGGCCCTTACACACACACATGATGTCATCCATTGGTACAGCCCATGCCTGTGGCACACATATCACCCTGTGCAAATGATTAAGTCTCTGCCGATAACTGTGAGCCACACCATCAATGCACGGTTAAGCTGACATATTATGATGCACAGGGTGGACACGATAGTGAGAGGTGTATGTGATACCTGTGTCCGCATAGTACGTGCTGTGTATGTTGTGGTGTGTGTGTATGGCTGGTGACAGGTGTGTATGTGATGTGTGTTCTGCACGGACATCATGCAGCAGACATACCATGCAGGACAGGTGCAGCATTCATTGATATGTGTACACAGTATGTGTGGTGGTTACATGTGTAGCACCATGTCGGTGCAGTTAACCCGCATGATACTGATGGTCTACTTCCACGTCCCTACTCGGAGCACTGTAACCAGTTCCCCACGTAGTCGTGGTGTACCCACAGGCATGTCTGGCAAAATCAGCATAGCACAGTTACCCACATCTGGCATGGACCCCTACATAGGTACATAGGCACACATGAACGTGACAGGATATGTGCCCCACGCCATGTGTGGACCTAGCATGACTGTGTGTGGCATCTAACCACCCTCACAATGGTCATGCCATATCCATCACTCCCCAGTCCCTGGTCTAGCAGTGACACACAGAGGTTGACTGGCGATAACTATAGTCACACATCCACACGTCAGTAGCAGTCCTGGACAAAGGCAGTCAGGGCCTTTCCTTCACATGGCCTGGCACCCCTCCCCGTGTTGTAGTGTGTGTCTGGCCGTTACCCTGTTCCCCCAGCACGTCCCACTCATCGTTGGGTTGAGGTGTCTGACAGTCGCTTCTGTGCCCGTGTTCGCATGGGGCCTGGGAGGTGGAATGTGCCCATGTCACCCAGGTCAGACATGGCCGTGTATGTCGGGCACAGATCACCACGGAGCAGCTGTGCTGTGGAGATCCACAGCCAGTGTCCCCTTGGCCGTGCACCTTGTGACACATGTCCTAGCAGTGTCATCCCCGTCTTGTGGAACGCTTATGTCCTTCCGAGTGCTGCAGGCATCAGGTTAGCTACAGGCCACATGTGCCATTGTACGCAGTCATTGCACTGGTGTGTGATGTGTACAGGGGTACAATGAACACCCCTGATGTGGTTGCCATTCCATCCAGACCAGGAGGCCACAATGGAATGTCTTCACACCCACATTGCCATTGTGTGTGTTGACAGAGGTTGCCAACAGGTGTGGTAGCCATTACCTGAACATCTCCACGATCTTTAATGGCGAAGCACCTACATGTGAAATTGGGACGAACATGTTCTTCACACTGGGTAGGGCTGCACCTTCTCTGGCATTTGTTAGCAGGCCATGGCTCTGGCACCAGTCAGCCATGTCTATGACGCCCTAGGTGGATGTACGGTAACATGGGGTGCTGGGTATGTCGGCCGGTGCGTATTCATCTGCATACCTCGTCTGCTACAATCCCCCTTTGATTGCATGCACATTGGGAGGTCGGATGCTATCTGGCAGGGTGCACAGGCGTCAGCCCTGTCGGCCTCCACTGGGTCCAGATATGAGTGTGACAAAGCACCTTCAGCACCAACCCTGTGTGGTGTGACCTCCAACCTGTGTGAGAAGCATCGGGTGACATATGTCCCCACATGTATGCTGGCGAGCCTTTACATGGGTCCCATGTGTAGTGTGCTCTGAACGCTCCCAGCAGGTCATGGTACTGTGTGCAAACCCACATATCCCCATCAATGGCCTTGGTGAACACTCCAGACTGGACGAGCAGGTTCGGGAGGCAGGATCCGCCTTGACTATGTAGTTGTGGGTATGTTCCGCATTGGCTGTACACCGCTATCTGTAACCATGACCACCTGTATGGACCTCCACACAGCTTTGCAGACAACATTTGTCAAGCGATAGGGTGTGGCTGTTGACAGTCCATAGGAGCACTACCCTGGCATAGTGGGACCACAGATGCCATATGGCATCCATTGGGGACATAGCCCATAGTAAGGCTAACATGACACAGTGGCCGCATGTGTGGGCCGAGGGCCTCAAAGAGGATGGGTAGCACACAGCCAGGGAAACCATCGGTGCCCATTGCTGACGTGTCAAACGCCATAGAGATATGGGATCACCCCAGGCCATATGACATGTTTTGGAGGATACACTCTGGTGGGATGGATATGTTCCCTGTTTGGGATGTATGCATGGAACATGTCCTGTGGTATGCAGACAATGTCTGTGGGTGCAGTGACTGTTGTACCATTCTGGACCATTTCCAGGCATGTCAGTGTGTCCCCAACCATGTCCTTACCACAGTTAGGGAAGGCCCTGTGGTTGTCTCATGTGCCCTCTGCAGTACCACTCCCACGAGCGGACCTGGATGTTGGTATGTGGCCGTATGGTGACGTCGGTATGAATGGGTGATGGTTTCCTGGTACTGTCATTGCCCTGCCATGTAGTAGCTCCAACTGTTGATGTACAGGTAGTCAGTGGCTGCGGTCCACCACACCATGTGCCTACCTGTGGTGGACAAGGTCCTGATGTCATCATGTTTGCCTGTTGCAGACATGCATGTGGGTGGTCGGTGAAGGCATTCGATAGGTGTTTTCCGGTCTGGCCTCTGTTCAACATTGGCATGGAGGACATGTAGGGTACCACACCGGTCATATGATGTGTGTGGTTTTCTGTGGAGAGGTCATCACTGAGGTCCCCCATGCTGGTGTTGGTTACAGTGAGTGGATGACCAGTGGATCCACTATACGCTCTTGCATCACCATTGAGGGCTGTACATCCTGTGTGGGGCCTATCCTCACCATGCGTGATGGGCAGAACTGTCAGACATCCCCCCCCCTGGTATGTATGGTGCATGGCTGTTTAACAGTGGCCAGGTGTGTGAACACCTGGGACTGCTGGCGTACTGTGTTGCGCCATGGGTAATGTTCCCAGGCTATGCATGGGTGGTTCATGTCACACAAACGGTGCTGTTGTGAGAGCATGCCCACTCACCAGTGTCCTCAGGACATCTGTGAAGGTATCCTGTGTTTGTGAGGGTTGTCTGTAGCATGCAACAAACTGTAGGCCAGTCCTACACATGGTTAATTGCACCTACATATTCCCCGCAGCAACAACAACGTCTGTGGCATGACCGGTTACTGTTGTGTGGCCGGACACACAGGATGGTCCGTGATTCCGCCACCCATGCCGCCGCACCATGTGTATGCATGTCTGATCTGTGCCGACTCTAAGTGTCTGAGCATGCCCAGTAGGCAGCTGTGTAGATAGACACACAGCACAGTGCACACCGCAGCCGCCTGCAGTAATACCCGGTGCATGCCTCTATCCCCACGCAACGGCCACGTCTGTGGCATGGCCAGGTTTCTGTTGTGTGGCTGGACACACACGACGGTCCACATTACGCCACCCATGCCGTCGCAACATGTGTATGCATGTCTGCCCTGTGCCGAGTCTAAGTGTCTGAGCATGCCCAGTATGCAGTGATGTACTGATCAGTAGTTACTTGTTATTCTCGACTGCAGCACTAACGTGTTACTGTACGGCGACTATGGGATGGTAACAGACTCGTGACTGCGACTCTGTCCGAACACCCGAAAGGGCGATTGCCTTTGCAAATGATACCACTCACGTAGGGTATGCCTCCTGACAGCGCCTGCTCAGTAAACTCGGTAGCTGCTCTGTAAATGCTTCATACTGTAGTGTGTTCATGTAGATAGGCGAGGTTCGCCCCCGCCCTTTCCGTGTGTGTGTGTGTGTGTGTCTGTCTGTGTGTGTGTGTGTGTGTGTTTCCATCTGCCTCTGCGACTGATTATGCTTTTAGACGGTCCGCAACACATGCCTTGGCTATTGCCAACTATTGTCTTGGCGGTTGACGCCAGCAGCCTACAAGTATGCCTGTGACAGCGCCTGTTTAGCAAACTCGGTAGCTGCTCTGTAAATGCTTCATACAGTAGTGTGTTCATGTAGATAGTCGAGGTTCGCCCCCGCCCTTCCGTGTGTGCGTGTGTGTGTGTGTGTTTCCAGCTGCCTCTGCGACTGATTATGCTTTTAGACGCCCGCAACACATGCCTTGGCTATTGCCACCTATTGTCTTGCGGCTGACGCCAGTAGCCTACAAGTATTCCTGTGACAGCGCCTGTTTAGCAAACTCGGTAGCTGCTCTGTAAATGCTTCATACAGTAGTGTGTTCATGTAGATAGTCGAGGTTCGCCCCCGCCCCTTCCGCTTGTGTGTGTGTGTGTTTCCAGCTGCCTCTGCGACTGATTATGCTTTTAGACGCCCGCAACACATGCCTTGGCTATTGCCAACTATTGTCTTGGCGGCTGACGCCAGCAGCCTACAAGTATGCCTGTGACAGCGCCTGTTTAGCAAACTCGGTAGCTGCTCTGTAAATGCTTCATACAGTAGTGTGTTCATGTAGATAGTCGAGGTTCGCCCCCGTCCCTTCCGCTTGTGTGTGTGTGTGTGTGTTTCCAGCCGCCTCTGCGACTGATTATGCTTTTAGACGCCCGCAACACATGCCTTGGCTATTGCCAACTATTGTCTTGCGGCTGACGCCAGCAGCCTACAAGTATGCCTGTGACAGCGCCTGTTTAGCAAACTCGGTAGCTGCTCTGTAAATGCTTCATACAGTAGTGTGTTCATGTAGATAGTCGAGGTTCGCCCCCGTCCCTTCCGCTTGTGTGTGTGTGTGTGTGTTTCCAGCTGCCTCTGCGACTGATTATGCTTTTAGACGCCCGCAACACATGCCTTGGCTATTGCCAACTATTGTCTTGCGGCTGACGCCAGCAGCCTACAAGCATGCCTGTGACAGCGCCTGTTTAGCAAACTCGGTAGCTGCTCTGTAAATGCTTCATACAGTAGTGTGTTCATGTAGATAGTCGAGGTTCGCCCCCGCCCCTTCCGCTTGTGTGTGTGTGTGTGTTTCCAGCTGCCTCTGCGACTGATTATGCTTTTAGACGCCCGCAACACATGCCTTGGCTATTGCCAACTATTGTCTTGCGGTGACGCCAGCAGCCTACAAGTATGCCTGTGACAGCGCCTGTTTAGCAAACTCGTAGCGCTCTGTAAATGCTTCATACAGTAGTGTGTTCATGTAGATAGTCGAGGTTCGCCCCGTCCCTTCCGCTTGTGTGTGTCTCTGTGTGTGTGTTTCCAGCCGCCTCTGCGACTGATTATGCTTTTAGACGCCCGCAACACATGCCTTGGCTATTGCCAACTATTGTCTTGCGGCTGACGCCAGCAGCCTACAAGCATGCCTGTGACAGCGCCTGTTTAGCAAACTCGGTAGCTGCTCTGTAAATGCTTCATACAGTAGTGGGTTCATGTACATAGTCGCCGGTCCGTCCCCCGTCCCTTCCGTGTGCGTGTGTCTGTGTGTTTCCAGCTGCCTCTGCGACTGATTATGCTTTTAGACGCCCGCAACACATGCCTTGCCTATTGCCAACTATTGTCTTGGCGGGTGACGCCAGCAGCCTACATGTATGCCTCTCGACAGCGCCACGCCAGTTAACTCGGTAGCTGCTGTGTAATTGATTCATACTGTACTGAGTTCATGTAAATAGACGAGGTTCATCTCCCGCCCTTCCGAAAGTGTGTGTGTGTTTCCGCTGCTTTCACCATACATCTGAATAAGCAAATTGTTACAGTGTTCACAATCAACAGTGTGATATTTAAAATCATGTTAGGACTCACATTGTTGTTTGTGAACATTCGTAGACATAGCATATTTCCTGCACACGCTAGGAAACAACGAAAACGCTGCATGTTTTCATGAACTGTTCAAATGTTACCAAGACTTGGGTTGTGTCGAACTACGGTGACTATTCTTGCTGCATGTTTCCGGTTTGTTTGTGTTGCATAGTACAATATCATGTAATACGGTGTTCATAGTATGCTTTTTGTGATGTTGACATGTGTGTGTTTCGTTAGCAGTACGACTCTGCTTTCTATGCTGTGGCTACATCCCCATTGCTCGCATAGAAAGTGACAAATGGAAGTGTAAGGGTGGACATTTAAAGCCTGGATACGCCCATGTTATGTGTAAGTCTCACGGGGCCAACGGGTGATAGCGCATACATGTCTATGAAGTACCTTTGGTTACCATATGCACCTGTCGTGGACGAAATGTTTATGTTGACTGTTCCATCTACCTATGTGTGACATTGTTTGGGGCCATAGGGTGCCAGCAAGTCTTCCCTGTTCATTGGGTGTTTGCCATGTTGTATTGACATCAATCCTATTAATTCACCGAAGGATGTCTTTCTTTGGTGTCAACGCCATAGTTTGACCATCCTATGTCATTCCCAGCAGACGTGGAGATTGTGCCATTGGTATCTTTACACAGGTGACCCATCTGTTCCACTGTATGGAAGCGCAGGATCCCCATAGATGTGCTGGCACATGGTGTGTTGTGTACGCCGGTATCTGCCCAGCGGTCTTTCTTTGAATGGGGTGTGTACTGTACAATCGTATCTGTATTCCCTGGGTTATGCCTTGCAACAGCTGTGGATTCCCCAGGTTGGCAGCTATGGGTGCCATCTTGGCCGCACGCTTGTCCATCCATGGAACTGCCTACTGGACACTAGTATCGGGCTGTCAACATTTCACAGCTGCATTCTCCATTTCCGTGGATGATCGGTATTAGTATTGCGGAGTAACGATATGTTATGGCCACATCCCGCACACGGGGCCCGATGGTGAATCATCTGCCAATCCACACCGACACCCATATATGCACCCCCACATGCCCATGTCTGCAACCGACGACAGTACCCCTTGCACACCCTTCATGTGTGCGGAAATGGGATGTGGACGTACGTGTATGGATGCAGCAGCCTGGGGAGTCCTATTCATATGTCCTGCATTTCATGGACGGCTGTCATCACCCTTGAAGACACCTGTGGTGCACATATCTACCTGTGCCGTAGTCACGGCTGTCACCTCTTCCGGTTCACACTATGTTGCTCACACTCACTTAAGGAGTAATATTTGGGTCCTGCAATGGACACCGATGTGCATATGTAAAGTTTAGGACATGTTGGACTGTGTCCATTCGGCCAGTGGGTCTGACTGCCGCCATATGTTCCCCATTCCCGGATGTCTGTCCGCCTACCCATATTATGTAGTGCTACGTAACCCGTGTCCTTCCACAATCTACCCAGAGGGTGTTACTGTAGTCCTGCAGGTTGGCAACAGCTTTACATAATCCTCACAGGTACCATTGTGAACTATCCGCCACTGAATCGTCAGTATAACACAGCCGGTACATGTAGAACCTATGAATTCATGACAGTATGTCGGTTATGTGTGTGAACTCCATATTTTAGCGATAGTATGGCCTTCCTACTTGACGATGTTGGTGTGCCATTAATATGTGTTCCGCAGGTCGCAGGTATGTTCCGCCGAGTGGAGGCGGGTGATCCCCACATACTGGATAGCACCTTCGCTGCTGTGTACGCTGGGATTCGCATGGCAGGATGGATGTCTACGGGGTGTATGTACTGCTGTTTCCATCTTTATGTCCTGTGTCATGCCCTACTACGGCTGTGTGATTCCACCAGGCTTGCTATTATGGGTGCCATCTTGTCCGTACGCTTGTCCATCCTTGGGAAATGCCTACTGGACACTGATGTAGGGCTGAACACATTTCACACATGCCTTTAGCATTACCCTATGGGTGCTTTGCATCCTTACTGGGGACTAAGGCACGTCCTGTACCCGCAGCCCTCCCACGACAACGGATTATCAGCCAAACAACACCGAGACCCATTTTGCATACCCAGGATACCAGGGCTGCAACCCCCACGGACGCATGACACATCCTTCATGTGTGCGGAACTGGGATATGGACGCACATGTATGGACACGGCAGTCTGGGGACCTCTGTTCATATGTCCTGCATGTCATGGGCAGGTATCATCAACCTTAAACACGCTGGTGGTGCATATGTCCAGCTGTGCCGTAGTCACGGTATGTACCTGATTGGCTTTTTCATGCGATACTGGCAAACAAGTCAGAATTTTTGGAGTCCTACAATGGACACCGATGTGCATTTGTAAAGTGTAGAACGTGTTTGACTGTCCCCATCTGGCCAGTGGTATTGACTGCCGCTGTATGTTCCCCAGTCGTGGATGTCTGCTTGACTACCCATCGCTTGTATGACATGGCCTATCTATATCCACGCGTTAGTATGCGTAAATACAGCAAACCTTAAGGCCCTGCCCATCTTCATAAACGACATTATGGAACATATATCGGCTGAAACAGACACTGTCAAATACGATAGACTCCACAGTGAAAGGATACTGAGCTCTCTCAACTACTAACATGGGGCACCGCCGAGTACGGATGTCATGACATAGCCGCCCCTAATTCACTTCCTTCAGAGTCGGTTTAAAGCTTAATTAATCAATAAACCTGCTCATAGTTAGGTGGACAGTGCTCCAAGTCTTGATTATAACGTGACATATACATATCAGTGTTGCATGCCTTACTTCATGGAAACAATAATACGGCAACAATGTGTTAATATATCTACAATATTGGTAAATACAATCAGTATCCGGACACATAGTTGATAATTGGTGAGAGTGCACCTTAGAATGTAGTGTGTTGATCAGGTTATTGTATATCGATGTGTATATTAGTAGCATTACGATAACAAAGCATGGAATCAATAGGTACTATTTAAGCATATATTTGACAATTATGAATGTAAACGTGTGGAGGAGACATCCGTAACCTTCCCTGGTTCCACTGGATCACACACGCACACGCATACCGCATGTCCGGATTGTGGGTTACGCGCACGCCGCATTACGCATATCCGTATTCCGCTTATATATGTTTACAGTGTCTCTGTGGGTACCTGTTTTATGCTACTTGTGACTATTCCGTAACATATGTCTGATCCGTTGACGGACGGTGCAGAAAGCACTTACAGCTCTATATATGTAACAGTCTTTGCAGCATGGACGCTTTACGCACACGTGCACATCTATATGTTCTATAGTCATAATTCCAACGTGACTGCAGTCACGTTTGACACTTACTGTGACCAGTGCACGTTAGCTGTTCGTTGTCATTAATATGCATACCCGTGGTACCTATGTACATTTACATATCACCCCCCCCCGCACACACGCACGTCACAGGCATCCATTCCCCTGCTGGGAAAGGTGCGGTACTGCATGTTGAACATTCCTAATTCCTCCCCCCACATGGCCCAGGATGCATATGTCGTCACCACAGGGCTGTTCAGATGACAGCTGCTTATATCCCATATGCATACAGGCCTTCGATTGTCAGGGTGTTGCTGTGGTGCTTTGGGTTTGGTGTTGTCCGCCCACTGTACGGGACCGCCCTGACCCTGTACGAATGTTAGATGAGTCACATGGGCACGTTTTGTCCGTGTCCATGGTACCATGTCACGGCCCCCCCCCCAATTAGTCTTAACCGTGTGCGCCGATTGTCCGGTGTATCCGTTGTAGATCTCGTTATACTAATTGCACACGGTCTGATCGAACTAACCTACTGCCATTACTAACCCTCCGTATGTATGGGCTGTGTCGCAATATTACAAGGGTTTAACATTGCGTGACGACTTTCACTGAGCCACAGACATGTCCGTTGCTTTTTTTGGCCCGGTTCCGCTGTGCTACACACATTTAACATGGCGTAACAGGTTGAACAGCTCAGACACGAGGACATCGGGTTGTCCGTCATTGTCTATTATTGAATGTCTCTGTGGAGTTTGTTTCACAAAGCGACACATTGTCGGCATTGTTAACGGACATCTCGCTCAGTACGTCCGCACCGACGCGGGTGACGTATGTCTGCCTTTGGCCGGCGAACAGGCATTATGCTGTGCCATTATGTCTGGGGATATATGGTTTCCTTCCCGTAGATGATGTGCCTTTCTAGCATTGACCCTAGCAATCACCCCCATCTGGGTGTGGGTACTGCTGTATTTCCCACGGGAAGAGTGGCCTTAGGGTAAGTGGTGACCTAGGCAGAGGTTGCCACCGATACGCCACCCGCCACCCTCCTGGTCTACCTACACCAAATAGTGCCTGGAAAGGTGGCCTGAGTAGAGCAACACCCTAGACGGCTACCTACTTGGCCTATGCCTAAGGCCGGCTATGTGTGTGGTCCCTTGGGCATCGGACTCGGGAACGTGGCACGTCTGCCGTTGGTATGTCCAGCATTACCCACATCCAGCCCCAAGGCAGTTAACACAACATCCATGGGTCCACATGGTGTCCCAGCTGTGCACTCCGGGAACTCTATGGGGAATTTAACCCACACTTCGGACAGCTGTGTAATCCTAGCCTCACCTCAGGATACATACCTGAGTAGTAGCACAGGGCGATTGTAGTCACACTCCACATAGATGGTGCCTCCACTGACCCTGGGTATTACCATACCATTAGTTTGACAAGCCTTATCTGCAAAGCCATGGAGATGGATCATAATGGGACACATAGATTAGGACATAGGGGACCCGCATACTTTGGATACAACCCAGTTTAGCTTGGTCATAGTCAGATCATGCCCTTTACACGTGTTTCACTTTGTAGAATCAGTCACCAAGGCCATTGCTGAGGGTAAACCAGTCCATACAGCCTACCTCAACCCGGCAGAGGCCGTCGACACAATAGGGCCCTCGGGTATGCTTGATAAAGCCGAGATCTTGAATGTAAATCCATACATCGCCCTATGGGTTGCAAACGGCTAGGTCACAGAACACACATGGCCATAGTTGCTGGCGCCATGTCATACTCACAGCCAGTCACAGGTGGTGTCCCATGGGGCTCAGTCCTGGGTCCACTATTTCCAGCTTCTACATTTCCAATGTACACGCACACAGGGGTTATGGGTGACAATGTTTGCATACGACTGCAAACCGGATGCCAAGGTCAGACACACATCTGACACAGATATCCTTCAGGAGTGCCTCACAGATGTGGATAAGTGGTACCAGAGACATGTCCTACAGCTAAATGCCAGGAAATGCATAGGCATACCCTTCGGGATGAACAAGGTTACCCCGAGCTACCATATAGGTGGCAGTCCACTGAACACGGAGGGGTTACCAGTGATCTGGGGACACGTGTTGTTGTTAACCGTTCGTTAGACACACATGTTGCTAACATAGTTGGGTAGACCTTCCACATTGGCCACATCATCATGAAGGGATTCACATCTAGATCAGGGGAGGTCATTGTCCCCTTGTACTCATCACTCAATAGACCTATGATTGGGTACAATGCCCCGTTCAGAATGTATCTGACCCAACACCTGCAGCAGCTGGAAAGGCACCAACAGTTCTTCGACAAACGGATGCAGGGTCTCAGGTATATGTGTTATACTGACCAACTGAAAGGATTCCAGCTGTATACAATTGCATACCACTTGCCCAGAGGTGACCCGTGCCTGGCATGCACGGCTAGGTCGAACCCAGATCTGATGACTATGCTTCACGTCAATAAGGTAGATCCTCAGAACCACAAGGGCAGCTGACGACACCTTGACACTGTCATTAATCGAACGTGTTGTTGGGACGGATTCATCACCCAGACACTCACTATGCTGTGGAACGACATCCCAGTACATGTGAGGGCAAGCACCTCGCTGGCCTTCTGTTAGTATTTACACATGGATGTCTGATTGATTTATTTCTGTAACCTTCTAAATGAATGTTACATTAGCACATTGTGAATCTTTACATTTCGTTGGTCTATTTTACAGTACTCATATTCATACGGTTTATGTGTATATATTATGGTTCATTCATATTACTAGGTGTCTGCAGTTCTGTTAATATATTGGCACAATCCGTAGGACATATACATGTAGCTTACACAGTCAGACATTTGGAAAACATTTTATGTTGGTTCATGTTTCATATATGTACATATATTTCCATTTTCCGATGAATACTGTACCTTTCGAAGCAATGTCTGTTGTCCTCACTGTGTGGGATGTGTAACCCAAGTAAGGTTTGTTCGCTTGTCTGCCTTTAAGGCATGTAATTAGTACCTAGCACATCTAATGTACCAACCAATTAATGCTTGTAAATGTAGTAGGTTGGACTACATTGTATGTAGTCTGAATAAGTCTGCTTATGAAGCAGACGAAGTGTGCTCCAATAGACTATGGTGACTGACTTTAATTCTTGGTGTGCTCTGGTTGGTCACTGACGGTCCCTACAGTACCTCGTCTTTGCTTTGGACTTCATCGGCTGGTTGTCTGTGTTTCTTGTATGGGGAATGTCAACTGTAGTCCCTATGTGTATGACTTGTGTAATGCTTTACTACGGCAGTGTAATTCCACCGGGTTTGCATTTATGTGTGCCATCTTAGTCATACGCTTGTCCATCCATGTGAATTGCCTACTATACACTGGTATGGGGCTGTACACATTTCACACCTGCATTTTGCATTCCCCGGAATATGGTGTGCATTGTTAGCGGAGAGTGACGCATGTGCTACACACGCCCTCCCACGGGCGGACAAAGGATTGCCTGCGAAACAACACCGAGGCCAGATTCTACATACCCAGACTCCCTTGACTGCAACAGTGGACAGTACCCATTACACATCCTTCATGTGTGCTGCAGTGTGATGTGGACGCAGCTGTATGGACCCGATACCCTGGGTATTTCTGTGCATGTGTGCTGCAGTTCATGGACAGCTATCATCAACATTGAACACGCTATGCGCCTATGTGTACCTGTGACGTGGTGACGACAATTAGATCACATGAGTAATGCAGGAAGCTAGCAGGCATGCTCTGAACAGAATTTTTGGGTCCTACAATGGACACCGATGTGCATATGTCAAGTTAGATGTTGCTGGACTGTGTCCACCTGCCCAGTGCTTTTCACTGCTGGTGTATGTTCCCCAATCGCGGATGTCTGTTTGACTACCCATTCCACATGGTGCTACATAACCGCCGCGTTAGTACTGTGAACAAATGACATACATCCAAAGATGGTGGTTACCAACTGCTTCATATAAACCTCAGACATCCCAATGGGACATATCCGTCACTATATTTCCAATATAACACCACCAGAACATGTTGCTTACCTATGCATTCATGTAACCATGTTGTCTTCGTAGGTGGGAATGCCATAGTTTACACATCCCACGTGACGCTGTGTGTGTGCCATTAGTATGTGTTCCACAGGTCGCACATCTGTTCCGCTGTACGGTAGCGGTGCTCCTCAGTCTGTTGCTGGCAGACTGAGTGCTGTGTACGCCGGTGTTGGCACGAGAGTCCGGCTCTGTATGTGGAATGTCAACTGTGGTCCCTATGTGTATTTCCTGTGTCATGCCTTACCGCGGCTGTGTCATTTACCCGTGTTTGCAGTTGTGGGTGCCATCCTGGCCATACGGGTGTCCATCCATGACAATTGCCTACTGGACACTAGTATAGGGCTGTACACATTCCACACCTACATTTAGCATTCTCCGGAGTATGGTTTGCATTATTAGCGGAGAGTAAGGCAGGTGTTACGACAAATCCCTCCCACAGGGCGGGTAGAAGGATTGCCTGCGAAACAACACCGAGCACAGAGTCTGCATACCCAGAATCCCTTGACCGCAACAATTGCCAGTACCCATTACACATCCGTCCTGTGTGCGGAAGTGTGATGTGGATGCAGTGCTATGGACCCGGTACCCTGTGTATTTCTGTGCATCTGTGCTGCATTACATGGACAGCTATCAGCAACATTAAACACGCTTATGTGCATATGTGTACCTGTGACGCCAATGAGTTCACTTAAGTGTTGAAAGAATGCGCATTCCTGTCTTTAGACAAATTTTTGGGTCCTACATTGGACACCACTGTGCATATGTAAAGTGTAGAGCTTGTCGGACTGTGTCCTTGTGAGCAGTGGGTTTCACTGATACTGTGTGTTCAGGAATCGCGGATGTCTGTTGGACTACCCATTCCACATGGTGCTACATAACCAGGTGATGTACTACTGTGGACAAATTACATACATCCACCGATGCTGGTTAGCAAATGCTCAATTTAAACCGCAGACTTCCCAATGGGACATATCCGTCACTGTATTTCCACTATAACACCACCAGAACATGTTGCTTACCTATGCATTCATTTAACCATGTTGTCTTCATAGGTGGGATAGCCATAGTTTACATATCCTACTTGACGTTGTGTGTGTGCCATTAGTATGTGTTCCACAGGTCGCACATCTGTTACGCTGTACGGTAGCGGGAGCTCCTCAGTCTGTTGCTGGCAGGTTGAGTGCTGTGTACGCCGGTGTTGGCACGACGGTCCTGCTTTGTATGTGGAATGTCAACTGTAGTCCCTATGTGTATTTCCTGTGTTATGCCTTCCCGCGGCTATGTCATTTACCCGTGTCTGCAGTTGTGGGTGCCATTCTGGCCATACGGGTGTCCATCCATGACAATTGCCTACTGGACAGTAGTATGGGGCTGTACACATTACACACCTACATTTAGCATTCTCCGGAGTATGGTTTGCATTATTAGCGGAGACTGAGGCAGGTGATACGACCACATCCCTCCCACGGGCGGAGAAAGTATTGCCATGCGAAACGACACCGAGCACAGAGTCTACATACCCAGAATCCCTTGACTGCAACAATTGACAGTACCCATTACACATCCGTCATGTGTGCGGAGGTGTGATGTGGATGCAGTTGTATGGACCCGGTACCCTGGGTATTTCTGTGCATCTGTGCTGCATTACATGCACAGCTATCAGCAACATTAAACACTCTTGCGGTGCATATGTGTACCTGTGACGACAATGATTTCAGGTACACATTGAAATAAGACATAATTTGGTTCTTTCCACAATTTTGGGTCCTACAATGGACACCACTGTGCATATGTAAAGTGTAGAGCTTGTCGGACTGTGTCCTTGTGAGCAGTGGGTTTCACTGATGCTGTGTGTTCAGCAATTGTGTATGTGTGCTTGACTACCCATACTGTGTTGTGCTACAGGAACCATGTCTTCCGACACCAGAAACCAATGCTATACATCCAATGTTGCAGGTTAACAACCACTTTCATACCATACCCAGAGGTCACGATTGGGAGGTATTGCCACTTTATTATCGGAACAACACCCCAGACTGTGTACATCATGGGAACTTTAGGCCAGTCTTACCGCCATTTCCAATTGTAATTGGCAGACACATGTCAATACATGTATGATAACACATATTGTCATGCAGAAGTTGATCTATGTTATTTGGACAGTGGCTTCTGCTTTTGGCATCCGTTGCTGTGAGTGTTGCCAGTTACCATACACATTGCTTGCTCAGAGGCAGACTACACACTACTGCGCAGTACTGTGGTCTCCTTTAAGGACCCTGAGCCAGTGGTCAATGGTACAGCAGCCACTGCATAAATCACATTTGCCATCTACCAGTACCTACAGGACTGCATGAGCCAGTCATTCACTTACCCAACTGTGGTTCACTGTACCAATGCCAAGCATCCAGTGTGGTGTACCCCAGCCATACACAAAATGTACAACACGAGGAGGTGGCTACTACAAGGTGGAGCAGACACCTTGTGAGGTGTGACACCCTTGGTCATCATATGTGTAGACTTACACACTGTCATGAAATAGTCCAGGGCACATTCCACAGATATACCTACATGGACCTGGCTAACAATCATACCACCTTCAGTTGCTATGCTGGACACCTGGGAGCTCAGTCCCACATATGCTCTGACTGGGTTCACATAGAGGTGGGGTTTACTCAACATACACACATTGCCAACATACAGGCTGACAAGTCCAGTGAGGACATCTCCACACCCTCCCCCACACATGAGGAGATGTGTGTACCACTGGTTTGTGGTCACCTAATGTTCTGTGACACACAGGTGGGACATGCTCTCTCCAGGGTAGTGGACATAGCATCGATGAGACCAGCTGGTGACCCCGCTGTGTACTCCACTATCTCGGTTATGAATTAGACCCACAGTTAGGACAGCTATTTCTTTGTAGCCTCACCTCAGGTAGGGTACCCAGGTTGTGTCACATGGCAACTGTAGTCCCACGACAGAAGGCCAATACCTCCACTGAGGCTGGTTATTACTGTCCCATTACCCTGAGGAGAACTATCTGCAAAGACATGGGGAGGGATCATACTGTGGCTCGTACCTGACTGCATAGGGGACATACTTACTTTGCCTCACACACGGTTTGTCTTGTTCAGGGGCGGTTCATGCCTTTAAAGCATGGTTGACATTTTCAGGACAGTCGCCGAGGCCACTGATGGGGTGTTGCAGTCCATACAGCCTACCTCAACCTGGCAAAGCCCTTCATCACATTACCCCTCAGGTATCGTTGATAAACCCATTGGCTGATGTGAACACGCACATCACAGAATGTGTTGTAAACTGTCTATGTGACACAACCCACACGGTCATAGTTGCTGGCAGCATATCAGACCTACTGCCTGTCAGAAGTGGTGTCCCATGGGGCCCTTCCATGTGTGCACTCCTGTCATACACCTACATCTTCATGGTACAGGCACACACAGGGGTGCTATGGGCAACAGTGTTTGTAGATGACTGCAAAACAGGTGCCATAGTGGGACAGACATCTGACACAGATATCCTTCGAAGGGGCCTCCCAGGTATGCATATCTGCTGTCAGGGACATGTCCCACAGCTAAATGCAACGTCATGCAACATCATACCTGTGGAGAGGTACTAGGTCACCCCTGTCCAGCATATAGGTGGCTGTCCACTCAGCACAGGGGTGTTTACCAGGAATCAGGGGACAGTGTTGGACGGTCACCATTCATTCCACACACACATTGCTATCGTGGTTGTGTGGGTCTTCTACATTGCCCACCTGTTGGTGCAGGGATTCACATCTACATCAGGCTAGGTCATTGTTCCCTTGTACCCATTACGTGTTACACCTATGATCTACTACGTTGCCCCATTCAGACTGTATCTGACCATACACCTACAGCAGCTGGGAAGCCCACATAGGTTGATCGTTGTACAGATGCAGGATGACACCATTTTGTGTAATGCTGCCCCACATGTAGGACCCCTGCCACATCATGTCACATACCTGCTGTTTGGTGTTGACCTGTGCCTGACATACAAGGCCATGTCAACCCATATGTCATGTGTATGCTTCACCTACTGTATCCGCATCCCTCAGAATCACTAGGGCAGGTGACATTTACCTTGTCACGGTCATTCATGGGATGTGTTTGGGTGACACATATATCACCCAGACAATCATTATGCTGTGGATCTACATCACAGTACATGTGAGACAGACATCCTTCCTAGCCTTGTTCGCAGCTATGTTGTCCATTGGATGGAGAATTGCAGGTATAGGCCAGGGATTACATCATTATCACTGCTTGACGGAGATACAGCAATATCATGGGTATTTCATCTGAGGCACAGAAGGTTGGCAAAGTCATCCTAACTATGGTGTAGTATTATGGCTGGGCCTGGGACGATGGCCTACCCTGTACCTATGGCCGTGTGAACCTATATTCATAGTTTGTCACATGTACAATTGTCTATCCACTATAGTCTTTCGCCACTGTATATTTCTGTGGCACATGATTGTCCTCTGTATTACATGCAGGTATGCTGTGTACGCTGCACATACGTCACAGTTGATGACAGTGTATCTGTGTCCCTAACACTGTGATACTGAGGACTACCACACATCCTTCACAGCATTACATGCATATGTCCATTCTATTCTTCTTTGGCCTATGGGGGGGGTGTTAAGGCAAACATTACTCAAGTCCCTGTTTGTGCATGCTTCATGTTGGTGTTTGACCAGGCTCCGATGCAGTCAAGAGTTGGACAGTAGAGTGTCTGTGAGTTTGCGATGTGTTTTATTGCCAGTACATCTGTGGGAGGTGTAGTTGGCACATGTTCCTCTTTGCAGGGACACCCATCCTGGTGTTTGTGTCATGCATCTGCACTTGGCACGTGCCATATGTCCTGTACTATTCCCACAGTCGATTATGCCTTCATGCACTACTACTGCGTGTTACTGGCTGTGTGTATGTGGTACACATGGACATTGTGATGTTTGTCTTGACCTATTCCAATGCTAGAACGTAAACATCTGTCAATTAAGTCTTTTAAATCAAACTGTAACACTCATTCGTATTTTCAACATGACACTCATTAACAGAGGAAGCTGGGATTAATAACATTTTATTAGTGTGCAGCAGGAGGCAAAGGAGTATGCAGTCAAAGTTTAGACATTTGTTCAACTCTATACATGTTACATCTGTATGAGCATTCTGTATACTATCATCCTTTGCACACATTAATGATGTTGTCAGTCACAAGGCATTTACATTGCTAGAGTACAGAACATTGTATTCCTACAACAGTGCTCAGGTAATGCTTATTACATGTTTTCCCATGAGGATAGCCCAACCTTGCAAGCCACATATTCAGTTAGACTGTACTTTGGTAAGTTCTGCTCTGACACAGTTCCAACACTGTTCATATTCAGTCCTCACTCCGTGTCCTACTAGGTTCCTGTGTCTCTCTGCTGAGCAGCTGTACTCTGTGTTACAGCTCACAAGCCTATCCTCCTCAGTAGAGGGATGACAGATATACCTGTACATACATGTATTATTCTCTAACCGAGCAGATGACTAATGCTGACTGACATACACCTGCTGCACTGGTTACTGCTAGGTTAGGGTTCAATCACACTGCAGCTACACTACAAGCAATTACATGCATGAGAAGCTGTACTGCTATATTGTCAGGTAGAATAATATGCATTATACACTATTAGCTTCTAAATTTGCACGTCATATTATGTTTAAATATGTATTTTGCTAACATTCTCCCTCCTTTGATTGCTTCTACTCTATCCAGAGACATATACAACATTATTTCATTCCCTGGCATCTT
Organism: Protopterus annectens; assembly: GCF_019279795.1. Classification (NCBI taxonomy): domain Eukaryota; kingdom Metazoa; phylum Chordata; order Ceratodontiformes; family Protopteridae; genus Protopterus; species Protopterus annectens. The sequence continues at coordinate 550,632,119 of NC_056748.1, forward strand.
CCTCTGTGGAACGTTTAACTAGGCAAGTAATTTGATGTACATTGCAAGTAGGATTGCATTTTCTATTGACAAATACCACTACAGGTCTTGATACATAGTCTCGGTACAGGTATGTTGCCAGAGTCCCTGACTAATACTTACATGCACAGTATCCCGTGACTAGACACATGCTCCCAATATGAGCAGAACAACACAAATGGCAATCATGATATTCAGTATGACTGACCCCATCCACCCAATGGTTTGTGGAAATGGTTCGGCAGTGGGTTTGGGCCTGGTTCCGCCATGGATGACACCTGCTATATTACCTGTAGGTGGGCGTTGCTTTTGGTCTCTTCATGTGGTAGTTGGACACAGCGATCTTCTTCAGTAAGCGCCAAGACGCACTCAATTCTCAGCGCCACGGTGCAGTCGCACTATTACATTTTGTGACACAACAGTTCTCATTGCATCCAGTTCATCAGTCACATGTTCAGGAGCGTGAAGTCACATTCATCCTTCCTCCGACAGTTTTTGATAACTTCCTCTGTTCCCTGATTGATTTCACTACTCCAGAAGCTGGGGGTGTTCCAGCCCATGTTGTGACGCTGTCACTGAAGTCCATATGAATCGGTATTCCTTTATCTCTTGCAGAGGACTGACATGTCAGAACAGCTTCCATTTCACCCACTGGCTTAGTAGGTGTCTCGACTGTGTTCCCAGTTCTTTGAGCTATATGTGTTATAGTTCGATTCGCACCCACAGGCAATTGTACAGTATGTCATGTGACTGGAGCCAGATAACCCAAATAACAACTGCCGGACCAATTCCCAGGTAACCATTGCTATGCTTATTTCCCACAAACAACATTACTATATTGTACTTTATTACTGATGCGGGTTACCTCTGCATGTAACAAATTCCTGTCTCGAACAGAGGACTGTTTTACAATTCAGGATGTTTCTGCACATCCTTCAACATTGTTCTCATGATGTTTCAATACAAATTAGGAATGGTGCTACAAGTAGTACTGTGATCTTTGGCTGTTATATGACATTTGTAAGACACAGTTATGTTACAAATACTCCCACCAACTGAAACTGTACCATGTTTATGATAACATACAATTCCTTTTTGTGTAACAGGTAAGTACATTGCCACGTTGTCCTGTGATCTCACAGAACCTGTATCAAAGTGTAGATATTCACAAGTCTCAATCTATCCCCGAGGGGACAACATGCATCGGAAGTCCTCCATATGATGTAGGTATGGCAGTACAAACACAGCAATTTCATGTGTTCCTAGTCTCTATATGCACACGCATCATGCCTAGGTATCTGTTGAAGTGTGGAAGACACTCTGTGGCCAGTTCATCACGTATCAGTATTTGTATCCGTGTAGTTATATGCAGGTAAGGTCCCGGAAATTGTAACGTAAACACAAACATGGTTAATAGGTGTATAATCATTAGGACAGCAAACATAAATGTCTTTGGGGTTGCTTTGTATTGTTATACAGTCTTCGCCGGGTGATTCCGGCTCTTTGGTATATCAGCTACAAGATGTCAATCAGACTTGATATCCTTTACCAGTTTGAGAAATGTGAGGTGGACCCAGGACGACCTCTCTGCAAACTTTACTGCGGTAGGCGTCGCCAACAGTACCCGGTACAGACATTGGCACTGTCCACTTGGCAATACTGTTGTTTGGATAACAGTGACATACACACAGGATACTGGTGTCAGCTATGCTTCCGCCTTCGTTTGCTCTTATCTGTAACAGACTTTAACTGAAGAACACTGTTACTAGTTAACAATCCTCTCATGTCACCTACTACTGAGTCATTGACCTCCGGCTCTGCAGGCATGACAGCTTTCCACTCTGGCACATGATATGCCATTCCACATACTACTCAAGTGGGTGCAGCACTTTACATTTGGAACTGTTGTCATGCTCAGCAATGCTAGAGGTAGACAGCTCATGTAACTCGCCTGGATGTCACCCACCAAACTCCTCTACTTATGTCTCGATCCCATTCTACGGCGGCAGCAGTCGTGTTGAGTGTGGGTTGTACATGCAACTGGCATTCATGGTAATAATAAGTAATCCCCAGGTAGCGTGATTGTCTGGTTAACTACATGTGTTCTATTGTCACTGTAGCTTCTTAACAGCATGCCAGATCTAGGATACTTAATTTTACTGGCACCTTTGCCACTGCTGCTGCATCCGGATTACTGGTTGGGAATGCTTCTACCCATTTTGATTATATATATGTGTAATCGCTAAACAGTATTTGTTCCCTTCACATTTATGCAGATGTATGAATTCCATACAAATAGTACGGAACGGTTAGGGTGGTGTGGGTAAACTCACTCCCTTCGGTTTAAATACTCCCTGTGCATGATATCTACGGCAAACGTGACACGCTGCTGATGAGGTTTGTATGTGGTTCGTAATTCCGTATGTTAGGGGTATTCTGTTAACCAAATGTACCATCCCCCCTGTTGAGACATGTCTCTACCCATGGCTCCACAAAGCCGCATATCTGAATATATTAGACGTTAATATTGGCTTTATCACTGTGGATATGTGCAGTCCGTGTTCAAGGATTGCTCCTCGCCATAACCACGTCGGCTTTTCTGCTTTCGTAGTTGCTGTTTGCATTGTTTGTACAGTTTCTACATCTAAACAGTCTGAGGTTTGTCATTCCTCATTCACACAGACACTTTCCAACTGTGACGCTGCTTGTTTTGCAGGTGCATGAGCTCATGCCTCAACTTTCCTACTGTTATCCTGTTGCTTTCTATGCCCTGCACATTTACAATTACCTACTTCAGTGGGTAACTGCATGTAGTCTAATGCATTCAGGTTCGTATGCGCATGATTAATCGATTTACCGGTGGATGTTATCATTCCCCTATTCTTCCACTGCTGCTCATAAACATGCACTGCACAGACAACAGAATGACTATTGGGACATATGTCCACACATCATTTTTCCGCTACAGTACAAGCACGTGTTAAAGCTATCTATTCTGCTGCTTGAGCAGACACGTTATGCTGCAGGGTTTGGCCGCCTACAATGTCATTATCAATAACTACTGCATAAACTACTTCATTCATTCCTGTAGGACTCTGTCTACATGATCCGTACACATTAACTGTCACCTCTGCATCATCTAAGGGTATACCAGTGTTATCATGTCTGTGTGTAGTTATTTAATCCATATCGTATAGGCAACTGTGTGGTGTGCCATACACAGGTGTCAGACGTGACGTTGATAGGATTCATGTTGTACAACGATCAATCACCATGTGAGGTTGACTCAGTGGTATGGTCAGACATGACAAATGTCTAGCACGAGTCAGGAATTCTATCTTCTCTTGCAGCGGATTGATCGCAACTGCATGACACATTCTCACAGTGAGAGGGTGGTGTAGTAACATTACGGCCGGGCCTGTACTGCCATGGGTGCTACAACAACTGCTCTGTACACAATGTGGCACTGACCATCCTACAGTGTCCAACTGCAATCAGTCGTCAGCTATTTGGCGTTGCTTACTTCCCTGTTGTTGCATCAAGACTGACGCCATATATCTCCGCTGGCATTCTACGGTCAAACAACATGTGTTATGTTTATTCACGAGACCTACTACAGCTGTTGAGGCTATCAATCGCTCTAGTCTGCACAACACTGTTTCTGCTACTGTAATCCGTGTACTATGTGTTGTGCTGCCATAAGTGTATTAAAGGTTAAGGCAAACAATACAGCGGATTCCACAGCATTGTTTGGTATCCAGATTTAACATGTGTTAGTCGGGCCAGACACGACATCATTCCCTTCTTGTTAGTTGGCTCGGGTGCTTATTATATTGCTACCTTCCTATCGTCATGTGATGTTCTACCCTACTTGGTAATTGACCTGTATTCTCTGTAGTTGCAATTTATGCTTGCTTACTTTATGTCCCTGTTCTGCTGATAATCTCATTAATGCTATTGTATCTTACTTACATTGCTGCTGGGTAGGGGCCGCAAGCAGAATATCATCCAATTAAAGTGGAGCTTGACTGGCCCCGGTGGAGTTGACACCGGAATGTAGCTGGCCATCCCCTGTGAGAATATCGTTGTACTTTCACAGTAGCCCCGCGATAGCCGGGTATGGCTGTATCTGTCACCCTGACTGTACAAGCAAAGCAATACGGACTATGTGGATGTATAGGTATTGCAAAGTAAGCATAGCTTATATGTACCACGGTTAGATACTTCTGTGGCATGTTCATAGCATTGAATATAGTGTGTGGGTCTGGCACCAACGCTACCCTACGTATTCTTACATGATTTACAGCTTATACATACTGTACCATCCGCCATTCCCTTTGGTTTCAGATCAGGAGATACAGGGTATTGCATGGTGAATAGCGATTACTTTGTGGATGGGGAATTCTCTATGACTTTGCAGATATCTTCTGGTGTCCACGGTCTATACGCCACGGGGTTGGGTCCTGGCCTTCCTGTCCTGCATGATGGTTCGGTACTTCAATTAACTGACAGATATCCTCCCTCTCTCTTAGTACTGTGTTCTTACCGGGTGTCCCTAGGTATGTTACGTGTTCGGGATGTGGTTTCAATAGCTTCTATTACATTTGTTCGTTGTGCTACCTCTGTTGCCACAGGATAACGTGGGGACTAGCCTGCCCTCCCGCTTAATATCCTGCATGTGGTATCTGCGGTGGTAGGGTGTTGTGGGGGGGGGGGCGATCGCTACTACTGTATTATGATCTTCTCTGTGTATGTATGATGCTTAGCCATTTGTAGTGTTCTATTCCCTTCGGTACACTACCTCAGTCCACCGATATGCATGACGGATACCCAATTGTCGCTGTTTTGTCGCCTGCACATCTTAGGGCTGCCACCTTTTCCAATGCACAATGTGGGACATTAGTGTTCGGAACGTGTAATTTGCCTGGAAAATGCATACCCACGGCCAGTACATACGACAGGTATTCACGGTTTGCCAGGAGAGCTAACAATTGTTGTAGCATTTCAGTTGCTTATTCTGTTTATTATTATATTTTGCTGTTCCACATACAAATTTACTGTTTTATGCTACCATTTTGATATATATCTGGGAAATGTTTGTCCTGAGATATCAGGACATTTGACATTTGTTCGGTTTATTTACAGGACACGGCTGGCCAGAGAGGGCATATCCTCTCAGGGTGGAACAGGTGTTTACCTTGGAACATATGCATCAAATTTTCAGGGATTACAATGTTTCAGTAACGATATGTTGCCTAATATACCATCAATGTCATATTTATTAGCCCATTTTGCTGCGTAACTCACATTATGTGCTCTCTGCGATTGCATATTCTTCACGCCACCCGTCAAACGCTGGATCACATGATCTGTTGCTTCAATAATCTCCCATATCCTCTACACGACTGCTACGCATCTTCTGTCATAACACGGTGTCTCCTTCCCTGTATCCACTGTAGTGTCTATAATCACTATTTACTCTGCTGTGTGTTCCCCTGACCTATGTTCAGATTTAACAGTATGTGGGTAGGTCTTCGACCCGATATCACTACTGTTAACAGAAACACAATGTAGTCTGGTCCCTGATCTACAATAGACACAAAAGGCAGACACTCCTTACCTGGGCCTCCTGTTTAAGGCTGCACGCTTTCTTCTTGGGATCCAGTTTTCCGCTTTTCAGCCACAGATCAGACAGTAAACAGCCTCTTTACACACAACAATTCAGTCGGAGGTCTTTTCATTCAAGAAGAACCATTTCTGCATATTCTCCAGCGCATATGTCTAACCAGCCATGCACTCTGACCTGTAGCTTACCAAGGGAATTCGGATTACAAGGATCACAATGTGAAATAAGTTGTTACAACCAGACTGTACTTATCAGTAGGCTTTTCTAAGTGACAGCCGATAACACAGGAGGCTCGGGTTCAGAACGCTTTAGTAGTGTACACAGGCAGGCTAAATAATATACAGTCCAAGTATGAGAGTTTTGTCTGACTCTATACAGTAAGCAGTTTCTTTATATAGTGTTTACAATCAGCTTTTGCCCACCTTACTGACGTGGTCGGTCACAGGGCATTTCCATCACTATGGTCCGCAATAGTCTATACATACGTGGGTGCTGGGGTCGTGTTTTAAATTGTTTTCTCATGGGAATAACACAGCCTTGCAAGGCACCTTGTACATTACAGTATCCTTTTGTGATTGTAGCTGTTTCAAGGACCCTAGACTGTTACGATACAGTGGACAGTTAATTTCTTAATACGTTGCTTTGTCTCTCTGGTAGGGAGTTGTACTGCTATCTTCGATAGAGCTCACAAGGCCATCCTCCTCTGGGGAAGGAGTGCTGTTATGCATGTACATACATTTATTGTTCTGTAACCCAGCAAATAATTAATGATGACAGACATGAGCCTGCTGTACTGCTTACTGCCAGGTTCAGAATTCCATCACAGTACAGCTTAGCTTCACCAATTACATGCAGGCTTAGTTCTACTGCCATATTGTACGGTACAATTCAATACATTATATAGTATTTCGAGTGTAAACTGGAACTTCATATGTGTTTCTATATATTTTACTTAACAACATCCATCCGCCATATGCATGTTGTTCCGCCCTTTACCTTGACCGTGTGTATTTGTCCGTCCAGCTACGCTTAATCTCCACATGTGATGTCCCAGTTTCCTTCTTTGCCTGTAGCACCCTGTTAGGACGCCCTGTTTGTTAGGCACCTGTTCCGCTATATGTGATCGACTTCACAGCAAAGATAATCATCGATGCGGTGGTCCAACGACCGACTTGTCCACATGTGTACAGTTATGTGCACCGTGTCGTATGCAAACCTAGATGGTTTGACGGGTACATACTACATGCGGATGTACACATTCTGCTGACACACACATAAGCAGCCATTTACATATCTGAAACTGCGGGGGGTAGGGGACATGTGGGTACGATTTGCCCGCTGTGGCATTGCCTAACACAAACATCTTACCACAGTTCAGGTATGCACATTGTGTGTGGTTGTATAGCTGCACACGGATGCTAGCAGGTTTGGGTGCAGGGGTATACATGGGTGTGACTGACATGTACAATGAGGCTATTGTGTGGTACATCCGAATGCATGGGTTCTGCTTCTGGATATTACACTTCATCATACACCATCCAGTGTATGCAACAGAGACGTTGGTGGGTCTGGGATATGTTGCTATGCACATGTTTGCCTGTGTTTGAGGTATCTTGCTTCCTTACTGTTGTTATGTCAGCACAGCTACCCGGCTATGTACTGTCACTACTGCTTGTGACCATTATGGTTGGCACCTTTTCCAATGCCCATAGTGGGGCATGTTATGTGGGCACTTCGAAATTTGCAGGACTACACATACTCAGGGCTAGTGCAGTTGACAGAACTTCACTTGTTTGCCATACTATGAGCTTATTCTGTAAGCGCTTGGGTTCCTTATTTATTTTCTTATGCCATGTCTGTGTTCCATATCGTAATGTATATGTTTTATGCTACTATTTACATGTATATTGCGGAATTTGCATGGCAGGGGATCGGAGGTCATTTTCCATTTTACGATTGTTGCAGGGACACGACTGTCCAATCAGGGACTGTCCATGGCACATTGGGACAGCAGGTAACCCTGGTGACCATGCCCATGTCGCTACTGGGGTTTCCACCTTTTCCATTTTCCGATCTGGGATATTTCCGGGACTCACATCTGACTTTACAGGCCGACACATACAAACGGTCACTATATAGCATGGAAATTCACTTGCTTGCCTAAATAATATGCTTATTATTGTGGCAATTTCCTTGCTTATTCTGTTTTTGGTGTCATTTAGGTATTTCTGTTACAGAAATAACCAATTCATGCTACCATTACATTAAATACGGGATATCATTGTGTCCTACAATCGTAGCACGCCAGCCATTTCTAATACGTTTTTTCGGGACACAACTGTCCATGGAGTGACTGCCCCAACCAAAGTGGGACAGGTGGTGACCTTAGTCGCTGCTCCTATGTCGGTGCGGCGCGCTGACATGCGGCTGTACACCTTCTCTGAGTGTAAACACTGACAGTGCATTGCGGGACAAACGCGGTCTTATGCGTATCCTTTACTCCTTGGACGGGTACACTTATGCCTTCGTGGCTTCTATTTGCTTCTCCATTAATTTGGGACGGGGACTATGTTGCATACTGTACATGCGTTTCATTCTGCACAGGACCTGGCTGCTGCCATTACTATTGTGGGCGGACCATGGCTGTCAGCACATTAGGTTGCTCACCTCATGCTGGCTTAGACACGCCTCCAGACGCATCCTACCTGGGCTCGCTCACGTACACTACGCACGTGTCTGTGATTCCGGTGCACTCTCATTAATATGTATATGGCGCTACTGCGCCGGATATTCCATGCACCGCCGGCGCAGGCCTTACGCCGGCCTTGCGCCGAGCTTCATGAATCCCGGGGACAGTTTATTTGCTTTTTTTTAAATAGGTAGGGTTTAATAGAAATGTGGTCATTTAGACCCGGGGGATTAGTTGCATTCAACTTTATCTGCCAATATGTCTCCCTACAACTTAGCCAGTTTTCCCAATCTCCCCACCCCCAGGGTCCATTGAAACTTGTCCTAAAATTCCAAAAAGAAACCCAGTGTGGTTGGGTTCCACATGGAGGTGTCTATAAAGTGCATTGTTCAAACTTTTTCTGCTGATATTATAGGTGTGTTCATATATACATTAAGTCAATGTTCTTTCAGATTTCCCTATGTAAAAACTAGGGCAGTCTCTACATAGGGCCAGATAAACTATACCCCTAGTCATACAGTTACTCTTCCTAAAATTTACGACACTTTTCATATCATTATTCAACATTACTTGTTCCTTATCAATGATGTACTTACAATAACCACGGGCCGGATTCATGAAACCTCCGTGTAAGACTTAATATGTCTTACTCGGAGGCTGCAGTTGAACGGTATGATGTCATCATGTCATGCATATTCATGAGGGCATGCTGAATCATACCCTAGTCTAACACGGTCCATATAGGAAAGTAGGAGGCGTGTCCGAATGCCGAGTACTGCAAAGGGACATGCCCCCAGAAGAGTCAGAGTCCTGAAATTAAACACCCACGAGTGAGTCCGCTGAAATGTCAAGAATACAACAACACACATCCCCACAGACTAAACCCTACTGAAAATGTGTAAAATGTAAAAAAATAGCAGTTTCATTTTTTTTTTTATAATTTCCAAAATGTTTGCCCACATTTGCTCTCATTTGCGCAGGTGTGCCCTTCGCTCAGCCACAGTTAGCAGACATTTAAAAAGTATATAAGATCTGCATATGCAAATTAAGCCAAGTAGCAATAGTGTAGCGGTAGAGACGTCGGCCAAAGAGAAGATAGTCACGGTTCGAGCCCCCACAACATGATTCTTCATTTTTATTTAAATAAGTATGAAAGAATCCCCAGACATGTATATATATATATATATATATATATATATATATATATATATATATATAATTATAATTTAAGTAAAATGTAAGGAAATGGCCCATGTATTTGTGAACAAAACTGGCATAATATATAAAAAAAGGATCATAATTGCCCATAGCTTAGCAATGCTTTAACAAGCTTAATATGAGTGCCTGTAGGTGAGCAGCGCTTTAACAAGCTTAATATGAATGCCCATAGCTGAGCAGCACTTCACCCAGCTCAATATGAGTGCTTATAGGTAAATAACATGTTACCAAGCGTAAGCCGTTTGCACGGAGCTCCGCAGGATGCCACCAAGCTCACCGTCGGGCAACGTTGGGTAAGCTGTAGCAAAGTCGCCTTTACACAGACACACCTCCTAGCCTGGCTAGACAGTAGTAAAATAAAAAAGCAATGCCAAGGGTCGAACCAGGGATACTGTGCACCATAGTCAAAGTACTTAACCACTAAGCCATGACAGTTGTACTTAGAAATACAGTATTAGCATACATATAAGAATGAATGAAAATAGAACCATGACAAAGCAGGTTTGCTGTAAGCTGATAAATATTCAAAATGGCCAATCACAGATATGTGCATGAAAACTGGCATATATAAGCCCCATAGGCGGGAATACACACCATAACTGATTGTGGTACCCATTTGCAGTCAGGATGGCAGGTGCAGGAGAGGGAAATCGCTTTAGAGCACAAAGGTGGGGTGTTGAGGAGTCAAAATATATGGTTTGGCTCCTAGTCCATGATCATGAAGCACAACTCATGCAGGGCCAGGTTCAATGGGGAGTGTACGAGGCAGAGGCGTTGAACCGGTTGGCACATGATCTCACCAGTGCCACAGGCATTCCGAGGACTGGTGAACAGGTCCGTCACCACCATGCTGACCTGAAGTGATGAAAGGAGGACCAACTGAACCGATGGATCTAGGAGGCCCATCAAATGCCCAATGCCCCACTAGTGAGTAAGTATCCATGTAATTAATATGTAAGAAATGCTACCCTAGCCTATAGTATGGATAGGTATGTTACAATATTCCTTCATTTATATTACAGCTGCAGGTGTTCGTTCCACGAATCAGCAAGCCTATGCTGATAGGCTGTCGAGGTCGCGCCACCAGGCAGGTTAGTAATTATTCTGCTGGTATTGTTATAGAATATATGTGGGACAGCTTGTAAAAGAGTTCAGTGTTGTAACCCAGTAATAGAGGTCAAATAAGCCTAGAAGAAAGATTCTCTAGTATTGTAAGATTAGATAAGTGATGCAGCCTGGAAAAAGTATTGCAATCCAGTAATAAAGATTAAACAAGTCTCAAATAGAGTTTCCACCTGTATTGTAATATCAGATAACTGCTTCAGCCTGAAAATGAGTGTTGTAATCAATCAACAAAGGATAGATAAGTGTCGAATACATCCCTGTAAATTCTGCCATATGAAATAAGTGAGTCAACTGGAAAGGATTGTTGTAACCCAGTAATAAATGTTAATAAAGCCTAGAATTAAGTACCATCCTGAAATGTAAATATAAAATAAGTGAGAGAGTGTGAGAAAGAGAGTTTGAAGCTGCCAAGAAAGCTGTAATAAGTCTGGAATAAAGGTATACTGCATTCACTACATAAGGAAATGAATGAGACAGCCACAACCAAAGAGTGAAATGTCTTTAATAAAGTACAGAACCTGGACTGTGTCCGTCCCACAATTTGGATATGTTGCTGTACCCTTGCATTATGGAGATAGTATGGTTGTACGAAATGCTGAACATCCACAGTTGTCTAGACCCATATAAATCAAATGTAGCAGGATGTTTTACCTGAACACAGCCAGATATGAACATATATGAATAAAAATGGAATGTATATTAATGTAGCAGTAACATCCCCATCACCAACATTCCTAAGGTTACATACAGGAAATTGTACTAATACATGTAGGGGGTAAATATATGTATCTACTAGGAATGTACAGTATATGTATAGGTAGTTTAAGTTGTTAATGTAATATTTCTCCACCCTACCCTATTTTCACAAATTATGCCTTACCACACCAAATTGGATATGTGTATTCACAATTAATTCCCATGGACATTTGTCATGTTGGTTTATACATATCTGCATGTATGTTGATGCATGTGCCCTGTTCACATATCCAAACCTGATGGCCTGTTGCCACCAATCAACCCTGCATGCTGTTGGAATGTCCACTGTTGTTCTAAATATGTGTGTGTTATGCTTGCTGCTCAATGTTCGGAATTCATGTGTGTTTGGTTAATGGGAATACTGATGCATGCTGTTACAACTAATTTTGAATGGTGTTGTTTGTTACTAACCCAAAATACCATAAAATACTGCTAAACATAGGACAACAGGGAAGGCGGGTTCCAGTGGACCCACCTCTCCCACCTCAGCTGTCAAGTGCACCTAGCACCAGTGCCCAGGCCGGGACCTCCTCCTCCGGTGGCCCTGTGCCACCTTCGGGTGGAAGCGCTGCAGGGGATGGGGCTCATCCCCCCTCTGCAAGTGTGGCCGGACGAGAGCCTCCACTCGCCCTCCATAGGGTCCGGTCTGTGGTGCGTAGTGAGATCAGGCGTTCCGTGACTGATCCCCTACTCCAGCTTGAGGCGAGAGTGGCGCAACTCACGGGTGTGCCTGCCCATCCTATCCAGCCCCCAGCACAGCCCCAGCCTGGGCTGTGAAGGCGCAGTGGTAACTGCCCATGGGTGGGGATCTCAGTTCCACTGTTGCCATCTGTGGGCTCATGGGCTTGTGATATCCAAACATCTGTCCCCGTCAATTGTGTTTACCCCCCACATGTGTCATACTCCGCCCCTGTATGCGTCTTGTTTGTCTTGTCTGTTAACTTCCCCAGCCTACCTCCCCAAATATACCTACTTCCTGTACCTCACTTTCCACTCTCACCTGAAAAAAAAATAAAAAAAGGGCACTCTGTTCCCACAAAAAAATTACGCCCCATACATAGCTGCCCATTTCGCATACATGTCTGCTGGACATGTAAACTGATAATTACAATTGGCTGTACAACATATTTTGTTGTCCTCACCCCTCTCTCAGGGGTGGAAGGTGTCAAATGTCACTCTAAATTTCTAACATATGCACAGCTGTTGCTGGTAAAGAATTGGGCAGCTATGGGCCTTCCCTACATCCTTCCTGCACATCCCGAGCTTGTTTTCCTACTGTCCTACCCTCTTTGTGCCCCCTTTTTCACCACTTTCCTATTTCCCCATTTTCTTTTCTTTAAAAGAAAATAGTGCGGGTGTTAGCGGGTCTAAGCACTTTTAAGCAGTAGTCAGCGGGTGTGCGCTTAGCTAAGCATAGATAAGCGTAGCTAAGCATCACACAAACTCGCGCAAACTCACTTACAACTGCTTAAAAGTGCCTTAGTCACTCTGTATGACAAGGCCTGTAGTCTGCTCATCAGCAAAATAAAATACCCCTGTCAGTCTCGAACCCAGGACTTTAGAAACACTAGACTGTATGAATTACCACTGAGCCACAGCAGCTATACAAGAACTTGGTGCTGAAAGAAATATATCATGAAATACAAGGAGTGAATGTAAAGGGAAAATAGGAAGGCCATTACACAAAGCTTGTTCTGTGTATCTTTACTGGCAATACTTGTGGAATTGCATTACATTAGTGTGAAAAGAGAAACAGCCATGCTGGCAGGTAATAATGTTACAGTAGCAGCTTACAAACCCCACACAGTATAAGTATCAGATCAGGATAAACACTACCATATTTGAATAGGTAAGAGGCCAGACCTCCCAACTGTGACTGATTTACAGGGATGTCCCTGATTTGTAAACAAATGTTACCTGTGCCCCACTGACTCCCTGTGAAATGTACTCACAGTAGGCAGAAAGGTGGGGAATCCCACGTAATGGTAACTGTCAATAAGTTACAGTAGACACTACTTGCATGTCAGAAATGGTGTAGTAATACATATGCTCAAAATACCCCACAGTCACAACTGCAGAATATCTGAAATATATCACGGGTGTATCCCACTGATATGTACCTTTCCCTGAGGCTGGTCAAATATATACCTGAGAGGATCTGAGGCCTGGAAGTGTCAGAAACACAAAGGCATATCAGCCTGTCTGCTGTTACACACTCTGCGAATAACTGTAGAATTACTTCCACAAGCATGCCCTTATGTAGGAGTACAACACAGAAATATGAAAAGATGTAGCCATCTAACATACTAATGTCAGTATAGCAGTTCACAAGCACTGCATGTGCCTGATATTCATAATTGTTAGTACAATATACTTAGTTGTCCTCACCCCTCTCTCAGAGGTGGAATGTTTCAAGTGTCACAGCAAATGTCAAACATATGTGCAGCTATTGCTTTTAAAGAAATGTGCAGCTATGGACCTTCCCTACACCCAGCCTGCACATCCCTAGCTGGTGTCCCCACTGGCATCCTGCTTCCCGCTTACAACTGTTTAAAGGTGCCTTATTCACTCTGTATGACAAGACCCTAGTACTGCTCAGCAGCAAAATAAAATACCTTTGTAAGTGTCAAACCCCAGACCTTAGGCTCACCAGACTGCATGAAGTACCACCAAGCCACAGCAAACATATAAAAACTTAGGGCTGAAAGAAATATATCATGCATTACAAGGAGTGAATGTAAATGGAAAATAGGAAAGCCATAGCAACACATTCCAGTAAAGACAAATATCAGGCATTCAAGGAGTGAATGTAAAGGGAAAATAGAAAAGCCATAGCAACACATTGCAAGAACTACTGTTGTATGCCAGTTAATCCACAAATCACACAGGAAAGTACATACTCCCATGTAAACAGTGTTAGCATTAGCAGGTGTGAGCTAACATACACCCTGAGAAGAGTGCACTGGAAGACGCAACAGTCAGGTTTCAGTACAACATGCATTTCAGTGGCTACAACACAGCCTCAGATATGAGAGATATACCAACCTTCTGACTGACACAATAGTGTCCACAGCAAACCAGCATGGTCCCCACCTTGCAAAACTGAAAGGCCTATGCTTACCTAACCTATCATTTTATAGCAGTGTCCTGAAATCACAGTGAGAACTGCAATTACCACACAGCAGGCTGCATGCAATTACTAAATGCTGGCCACCAATTGGTGCAGAGGCCATCACATGCACATGTGCAGATACCTACAAAAGCAGCCTGTACTGCCAGTCAACACATGCAATAATATGACTGCAGTAACTGGAGGGAGAGAGAGAGAGAGAGAGAGAGAGAGAGAGATAGATAGATAGAGACAGCGACAGAGACACAGACCAAAAAAAAAAGCCAGCAAGCAAGCCAGCAGGCAAGCAAGCCAACAAGTAAGCCAGCAAGCAAGCCAGCAAGCAGGCCAGCAAGCAAGCCAGCAAGCAGGCCAGCAAGCAGGCCAGCAAGCAAGCCAGCAAGCCAGCAAGCAAGCCAGCCAGCAAGCCAAAAGAAAAAAGCTGTCAGAGACAAAGGTAATGTAAACTACATAATCTCCACTTGCCAAGATCATGGACAAATGTGTGCACAATCAACTTTTACATTACCTCACCCAGAATAATCTACTTACCGACTCTCAACATGGTTTCAGACCTCACCACAGTACTACCACTGCCCTCCTTTCCTTCACTGATACAATTAACCATAATTGGAATAACAAAAAAATATCCTCAGCTCTCTTTCTGGACCTGTCAAAAGCATTTGACATGGTTAACCACCAGCTGCTACTCCACACACTGAACACTTTGTACTTTGACAACCAAACCCTTGATTGGTTTCATGCTTATCTCTCCAACAGACAACAGGCAGTACTCTGGCAGAATCAGCTCTCTCAACTCTTACCTAATACCATAGGGGTCCCTCAAGGTTCCATACTAGGACCTCTTCTCTTTTCAGTCTTTATAAATGATCTTCATACAGTCATCCCTCAGGCCGTCTGCATTCAATATGCAGATGACTCTACACTACTCTGCTCTGATACATCCTTAGTCAACCTACTATCCACAACCCAGCTCACTTTGACTACAGTACAAAACTGGTTATCAGGCCGAAACCTGATCCTGAACCCAAACAAAACCAAACTACTACTCTTTCATCCTACCCAGAAACCCTCTCCTACTCCCTTTACTATACAATCCAACAACGGGACTATCATCTCCTCTGACTCCCATACCAAACTCCTTGGAGTTACCATTGACAATAAACTGCGATTTGACATGCACATTAACCAGACCATCAAAACCATTAACAAGAAACTAGGGTCTCTATACAAAATAAAATATTTCCTAACTCCAAAAGCCAAAGTAGCCATCGCCTGCTCACATCTCCTCTCAACCCTACTATGTGCCTCCCCCATACTGACTGACCTTTATAAAGTTGATCTGAACAAACTTACAAGCTGCTATAATAACATTGCCAGATTTGCAACTGGCATGCCTTACAGGACCCACCACTGCCAAAACCTAAAAAACCTGGGCTGGATTGAACTGCCAAACCTTCTCCATTTGAACCAACTCCTTGAGGCTTTTAAAAGTCTCAAACAACCTGGCAACTCTCCAGCACTGAAAAACCTTATTATACCATACACTAATCTCAGCTGCCTACGCTCATCAAATAGGCTACTTGTCCAAATAGTCAAATCCTATAACTCAGGGGGAGATACTCTGTTTGACAACACTATTGGTAAAATATGGAACTCCCTCCCCTCTAACCTCACTCTATCAAGCTCCCTGGTCCAATTCAAAAAGGATCTAAAACTCCATTTCAAGTCACACTGGCTATGTCAGTGCTCTGTCCCAGACTAACTCTTCTTTATGAAGCCAAAGTCCACGCTCCAACTAATGATATCCCTAGGACTTAAACTCTTTCTTTTATGATCTAACACTGTATTACCAAATCGAATAGAAGCCCAAAACATGAAGCTTGACAACCTCCTACTATATAATAGTACAATTTCTGCTGCTATACAACTGAACTTTGTGAGTGCTACTCCTAAGATATTACTTCCTTAGGTCATATGCATTTCTCACATTCTTTTCCTCATTGCACATGCTATGTTTCTCCTATGTGCTATTAATGTAACAATATGTAACTTTGTAAATTGTATGACATTTGCTTTTGTATCCCGTACGTTATTTGCTGTAAATGTGGAGCTTTTCTCCCCGGGCCTCTGCTGAAAATGGACATGTGTCCAGTCGGATCTTCCCGGTCAACAAATGTAAAATAACTAAAATAAAATAAAATAAATAATCTAATACTCTACATACTGTGAACCTGCCATATGTATTATCAGTCTGTATCTATATGTATATGCAGATGTGCATAGGGCAAGGGACATACTGCAACTGTTAGTGAAGGCTGGACATACATATGTAGTTGAAGGTTTCTATGTGCACATATCAATGTAGGTTGTAGTGTGTGGCATTGAAAACAGCATGCAGTGCAGGTATATGTCATGTGGTGGTGAACTTCTGTGGGACTGAGCCAGTGAGGCCTGCTACAGCTATATGGCCTGAGGACAGCATAATGCATTCTGCACAACACTGTGCAATATCATTACAGAATGGTATGTCTCACAATAACTGTTTCAGAAGTGACATTCCCACCATGAAAGGTGGGCAGTCTATGTGCCTATATGTGCATGTATATGTACAGCAATGGATGTTTAGAAGTGTGTGTGTGTGTGTGTGTGTGTGTATATATATATATATATATATATATATATATATATATATATATATATATACATATATATACACACATATATATATATATATGTACATAGATAGAGAGGTATGTATAGATAGATAGATAGATAGAATATGTATATACATATAGATATAATAGATACATACATTTATAGATATATATGTAGATACATACATATATACAGACAGATATGAATGTCTATAGATATGTATATATATATATATATATATATATATATATATATATATATATATATATATATATGGTTATATAGATCAGTGTGTGTATATATATATATATATATATATATATATATATATATACATATATGTAGATATGTATATATATTTACATATATATATATATATATATATATATATACATGGATATGTATATATTGATATATATATTTATATGTATATGTGTATATATATATATATATATATATATATATATATATATATATATATATATATATATATATATATATATCAAGAGAGAGTGAGAGAGGGGGACATGGGGGCAGATGTACTGCAACAGGTGCCCGGTGACCAAGGCATGGACTGAACACCAGTTTTGATACTGCAGTACCATACCCCATTCCAAAACATGTTACCCACTAACTACCATATAGGTGGTTGCCTGACTACCACTGGAGGTGTCAGAAGGGAACATGGGACACAGGTGTAAAATAGCCTCCCCTTTGATATCCACAGTCGCCACTAGTCTTGTAATCCCTGTACATGGTACGTGTCATCACAAAAGGTGTGTCAGCTAGGGAAATGTAAGTCAGTGTGCCCCTCTACACCTCACAATGTCCTATGCAGTATGTACCTCCCATGAGAACTACAGCAAGTGGAAAGGCCACAGACATACCTAACAAAGACTGATAATGCCCTCAAACACATTCCCTATGCAGACTGACTCACAAAACCACAGCTAGAGTGCCTTGCATACTTCCTACACAGAGGTTACCACTGCTGGACATACAGAGTTATGTCACACCTATACCAGTCGGCCAACCACCATGGCAACGGCTCACAATCCATCCAGCCTACATGACCTAGGGCCCCAATCCTTCTCACCACAATAAACAGCACATGCTGGAGATGCAGGTTTCTATACACAAATATGCCATACCACCCAGCATTAACAAACAAGGCTCCTTATTAGTAGATGTCATACATACCCCTGATGAATGTTATGGAGATAGGTAATATGCCCTGTGAGTCACCTCTGTGTAACCATTTCACAGGAGCAAGTAAACTCACATTATATGTGTCCCAAAGGGCAGGGTAGCATATGGCTAGGCTGCCCTAGACCCAGGGCCAATAGCATAGTACCTACCTATGACACAATGCACACACACATGTACTCAGTGCAATACCAGCTATGTGAGGTTGAATGAGTGTGACACTAACTGTGTGCAAGGTCTGTAAAGGTGTGATAGCTTAGCGTGAGTTTGTCTGTCATGGTAGTTTGTGTTGTAGGTGTGAGGCCAGTGAAAGATGTGTCAGTTATCGGGATGCAAACATAGTAGATTGGCATATGTTGTGCTGTAGTTCCCTGTGTATGACTGCAATGTCCCATCGGAGGCAGAAGCAAGTATGCTCAGTAAGTGGTACTGCTGTTGAATCCAGCTCACATATGAACTTCCAGTACAGTTGTACTACCTGAAGTTGTAGGCCTAAACACTACAGTATGGTGTATGTTCACATTTCCTGGTAACACTGTCTGGTGTGTTTCCTGTAGTCTGCACAGATTACATACCTCATGCATAGGTATCTGTAAGTAGGGGCACACAGTACTATAAGGTACACAGTTAATGCTCATCTGTGTTGCCATACATTTGTCTGTTGTATGTATGTGTAATGTGTGTGTAATGATGCCTGTACCATGGCTGCAATCACATGTGTGTTACAGGGTATGTGTGTGTACCTGGCAGAATGTATACTCTGTGACAGCAGTATGCTGGCTATATTAACAACTGTGCACATATGTCAGGTAGGGGTATGGCATCAAAGACTAGGGTGGATTACCGTTGAAACTGTAAATGTGCATTGGATTCATTGCATGGGATGACGATATTCTTCATCCATTAGCTTGATACATACCCCCAGTGTGAGATTGTGCATTGTATCCCAAACAGTGTGCCGAGTGCTGGTGTATACTAGTTTGTTGTATGGAGTGTGGCAGGCACTGTCAGACAGTTGTGGGCTGAGCACTGATATGTGGTATTGAACATGTGTATCCCCTTATAGACAGACAGATGCTATATATGGCAGTTAAGTGATATCAGTACATTAGAATATTAAGTGTGCCACATGACTTGCTCACATATTTTTCTTTTCCTTCCAGGGTGATGGTGCATCAGCGTAACCCACCTTATACAGCAGCAGAGGATCAGGAGATCCACCAGAGCCTGGTGCAGAATTTCTCTGTACTGTTTTCCAGGACAAGCCAGAACCAGCATGAGAGGGCTGCACTGTGGCAAGATCTTGTCCGTCAGGTAAATGACATAGGCATGCATAACCGGACATATGAGCAGGTATGTCATCACTGCAGTGATTTAATTAGACATGTCCGGCAGTGTGCGTCTGATATCCACAGACAACAGCTTGCCACAGGTGGTGGGGTACCTATCCACCCCCCCTCATCAGTGTGGAAGAGCACCTCCTAAGTGTTGTGGCTCCAGGCCAACAACAACAACATCCACAAACATGTGTCATCATGGAGGCCGCAGCCACCCAGCATGTTGAAATGGAGTGTGCAGGTAACATGCCATATCTGTAGTTGACTGTTCTCTGTACTGGCAGTTTATGTGTGTGTGAGATATGTAATGTGTATGTAGCTGTTAACCTGCCTATTCTTCTGCAAGATTGATATTCTGAGCATAATCTGTACACCTGTGAAAGCCACCTGTTGTACTACTGTACTTTATCATACTCACAGTATCAGTGGCACAGTTGTGGCCAGTGGCAATCACTGTCATATTTTTGCAGGTCCCTCTGGAGTGACAACAAGGCAGCCAATCCATGCTGGTGAGTGTGTAATAACAATACTATTGCTAATGACATGTGCATGTTATATGGAGGTGTAGTTTGTGCACATGTAACACCTATGCATAATGCATGCTGTGCATGTTTGCTGTGAGACTATGCATATCCCATTATTCTCAGTAGCTGCCTCACTCACATGCAATACACAGAGCATGACACACATGTGTGGCAACACAGTACTGGACATTGTATAGGCATACCTGATACACATGTACACAACACACACATGTTTGGCATAGACACTACACTTTAGCCTGCTACACATGTCCAATTATGACACCTGCTGTATGGCCACCCTTCAGTATCTCACTTATCCTCTAAGCAGCACACATAATATACTTGAGGGGCAGAGGCCTAACATGTCTTTGTTCTACAGTCTTGAACAAATAATACATTCATGTTACGCAATGCTCACTATTGGCCACCTTACACACCCATGTAACAAGTGGCTGTGTAATTGTGGATGTAGTCATGTTACTGCACTTCAGGTACAGCATGCTAGCTGCATGTCTGACACACATTATTATTGTTGACTGACCACAAGAAGCATGTTGATCAAGGCTCACGTTACTACACCACATCCAGTTCCACTGACTACAAAAGTACACATAGCAGTTATTGCGCAGCACCGTCATGTGTTTTGTGTGTGTGTGTGTGTGCAAATATATGCACCCACAGCTTCTAACACTTGCACAACATTGTTATGTCCTTGTACACATTGTGTCCCAGGGTGGAGACAATCACTGAACAACTACACACAAGCATCAAGTACACGTATACTGTTATTAAGAAGGGCTGTCTACACTTGCACTGCATGTTCCTGTGCAACACATAATCTGCATGCTGACACGTGTGCAGTGATGTTTTTCCTTGTGATACTGTCACCCACCTTCAAACAGTATTGTGTATGTGTTGGATTGCAGGAGTGTCTGTGTTTGTATCTGCTGTACTGAGGAGTGTGCCTGTGTGCCTGTGTGCCTGTGTGCATGTGCGCCTGTGTGCATGTGTGCATATGCACCTGTGTGCATGTGCGCCTGTGTGCATGTGTGCATGTGCGCCTGTGTGCATGTGTGCATGGGTACATGTGTGCATGTGTGCCTGTGTGCATGTGCACCTGTGTGCATGTGTGCATGTGCGCGTGTGTGCATGTGCACCTGTGTGCATGTGTGCATGTGTGCATGTGCACCTGTGTGCCTGTGTGCTAACATTGTGTACACATTTGTAAACTGTGTTTCCTATCTTCCTCTCACAAGTTCTGATGTTGCTCTGGTGGAGTGCAGCAGGGAACCTGAAGCCACTGCTGGGGATAGTGATAATGATGATACATGTGTAATGGCACAGGGAGGTGTGACAGGGTCTGTTGTTGGTCAGCCAATCAACACTACACATCAGTCAACCCCATCAATGCGCACAGTCATCCTGCCGATACATTCATTGTCACCAATGTCCTTTGTTGAGGGACAGCATACAGTGGGCATTGACCAGGGTAGTGTGGTATCACTGGCACATGCATCCCCTCACAGCAGCCATGGCCAGATTCCTGACATGGTACCACACAGGCAGATGTCCAGGGGTTCTCATGGGAGCATCTGTGGTCGTACTGCCCCTGTCAGACGTGCCCACAGAGGTCTTTCAACCTCAGCTATGTTCCAGGCTGTAATGCAGGCACAGGCACGTATGGAACGGTACAACAGACAGGGTCTGAGGGAGCTTAGAGCACATCGCACTGCTATGAATGACACTATGCGTGACGTTGCGGCTGCCATCCGTAATATCAGCGAGGTCATTGATAGACGTTGGGGGGACACATTAGATCTCTTCCACAACTACATGTCCAGGAGCCAGGACAGTGCAGGACGGTTGAGGCATCGACATGGACATATGCCAGCAACATCATCAGCTGGCAGTCGTCGCGGATGACAACAAACCTGCAGCTGCTCCCATAGTGCCAGTACCAGCCCCAGCAATGCTGGGTCTGTGCTGTCATTAGACCATCCTAGAAGACCATGTGCACATTGCTCTGGACAGTCCCAGCAGGGACATGTGTCCAGTCAACAACCCACTGCTTCTGATGACAGTACCCAGTCTGGCTTAGTACCTGATACTGTCCGTAGCACCCCTACCAGGCACAGGTACTGTGTCCATGGCCAGAGACAGTGATCTGTATGACCTGGCAGGTACAGTCTGTGGCTGTCCACAAACACCCGTATATGGCAGCCACATGGTGGAACTGTGTGCATGCATACACACACACATAATGCTAACACCTAGAGCTAACACATATACACACACAACGCATCAACATTGCCCCATGTTGTACTGTTGTCCCTCACTAACACACACACACATACATGTCGATTGGATGTGTCAATGGCAGACTCTGGCAAACCAAGTACACACCCTGTGCATATGATGAAACTGTGCCACCTCCTGCCATCTGTAACATTGATGCAGGAACAGGATAGCATGGTGCTGATGCACAGGGTGACTACATAGCACTGTAGTACTAATATCATGTTGTTAACAGTACAGTGTAATGATATTTTTGTGGGTATATTCGAGCATGCATGATGCATTAACTATGATTGTCATTGTAGTTTTGTATACACCAGTGTTAATTCCCAAAGTGTACTGTCTGCACATGTGCCACATGGCTCTTGTGTGTACCTGTGCCTGCATGTGTTGGGGTGTGGACAGTACATGTGTGATGTTTGCAGCACAGAGTTGCAGATGTACATTTGTAAACATGGTTAGCATGGAACATGACATGGTTTGACAGTATGCTGTGGGTGATATGGTTTCCAAATGTCAATGGTCTGTATTCTGGTACTATACACAGCCTACATAGCCTGACATTCAGTGGTCATTACATGGTGTCTCCTCAACTGATACACAGATGTAGGAACCTGGTGTCAGTGATATCCCTGCAGTACTACACTATACCAGTAGCCATTCTTACTGAGCCCCACACATCCCTGGGAACAATACTCTTTGGCATATAGCAGTCTCATGTACATGTCAACACACTACGGATATGTCCATCCACGACTGCAAATGCATACAGTGGCCTACAATGCATTCTACATATGACACACCTAACCACCACAAGGGTATCATACAGACAGATACCTGTTGTCCAAGCCATGCTGTATTGCTGTAACACAACTGTAGCATTGTCATCGGCATGTAGTTAACATAGTATTCCAACAGTACCATGTAGGTGGTAGCACCCATGTAGACCGGGTAATGGTGTGTACATGTGGACAACTGTTATCTTGTCTATCCTGTGCTATTCACATTTCCAAAGGTATTCTGCAGTCCCTCAGTATATCACCTAAGCAAGAAGGTGTCTGTATGCATATCGGCAACAGTTGCCATACACCTACACTGGATGTCCATCACTCACAGACTTTGCTGTGTTTTAACATGTCTGACATATACTCCAGACATGAACCCTCACCCACATTAATCTATCAAAGCTTTCATGGGTGTGTGTCACATAGTTGGCCTAGGACACAGATCACTGCAGTAGCCTGCATTGTCACCAACATATATGTATGGCCTAAGGTCTGGTAAGCTGTGGCACATGCTGGCAAAGGTAACAACTGTATTCATATGAGGCAGGCTTCACACATAGGAACTATTAAAGGTCACGGGTACATATTGGTATGTGGCACACACATACCTGATGTGTGCATTGAAATTACTGTTATAATAATATGTCATACAATAATAAAAGCAAAACACACAACACATTGACAAACAATGTGACAAACACACATGGCATTTGTAGGATTTAAGCCCCTACCTAACTATGTTATGATATTTGATAGGGACACATTAGCACAGCGCGCTATTCACGTTACTGGATGATTTCCCTTCTCCTGCTGTATTTATAGGGTGCTTATAGGGTGCTGACATCATCAGTCTTTCCAAAGAGGAATGCACATCTTTTAGTGTGTTATCCCAGTCTTCAAAAAGGCCATTTCTTTCACAGAGAATTGCATACATACACATCCCCCTGCTACCCCACACACACACAGCATTTGCAGGATTCAAACCCCTACCTAACTATGTTATGATACTGGAGAGCGATGCATTAGCACAGCGATCTATTCGCATTACTGGGTGGTTTCGATTCTCCTGCTGTATTTATAGGGTGCTGACATCATCAGTCTTTCCAAAGAGGAATGTACATCTTTTAGTGTGTTATCCCAGTCTTCAAAAAGGCCATTCGTTTCCCAGAGAATTGCATACATACACACCCCCCTGCCAACCCACACACACATAGCATTTGCAGGATTCAAACTCCTACCTAACTATGTTATGATACTTGAGCGCAACGCATTAGCACAATGAGCTATTCACATTACTGGGTGGTTTCTCTTCTCCTGCTGTATTTATAGGGTGCTGACATCATCAGTCTTTCCAAATAGGAATGTACATCTTCAAAAAGGCCATTCCTTTCACAGAGAATTGCACACATACACACCCCTCTGCCACCCCACACACACAGTGTTTGCAGGATTCAAACCCCTAATTAATTATGGTATGATACTTAAGAGAAACACATTAGCACAGCGCACTATTCGCATTACTGGATGATTTCCCTTTTCCTGCTGTATTTATAGGGTGCTGACATCCTCAGTCTTTCCAAAGAGGAATGTACATCTTTTAGTGTGTTATTCCAGTCTTCAAAAAGGCCACGCCTTTCACAGAGAATTGTATACATACACACCCCCTGCCACCCCACACAGCATTTGCAGGATTCAAACCCCCACCTAACTATGTTATGATACTTGAGAGACACACATTAGCGCAGCGCGCTATTCGCATTACTGGATGATTTCCCTTTTCCTGCTGTATTTATAGGGTGCTGACATCCTCAGTCTTTCCAAAGAGGAATGTACATCTTTTAGTGTGTTATTCCAGTCTTCAAAAAGGCCACGCCTTTCACAGAGAATTGTATACATACACACCCCCCCTGCCACCCCACACAGCATTTGCAGGATTCAAACCCCCACCTAACTATGTTATGATACTTGAGAGACACACATTAGCGCAGCGCGCTATTCGCATTACTGGATGAGCTCCCTTCTCCTGCTGTATTTATAGGGTGCTGACATCATCAGTCTTTCCAAAGAGGAATGTACATCTTTTACTATCCCTCAGTATGGGGGATAACAATATCTGTGCATTAACAGACGCCTAGTTCAGGGTCACATATGCACACTGGCACTGCCAGGTTATGTTCTATACCATGCTTCGTGACCACAGGACTTGTAACACACAACACAAGTAGGGGGTGTATCCATATACATCACAGATACACACACCTCTGGGTTGGTACCACTGCACTAAGCATGACAGGCCTTACATATACATCTACCATTGTGCAAAACTGCCTTTTGGTTTGGTGTGTAGTTCAGACCCCCCCCCCCATACCCAGGAACCGGACTCGGCTTTCCTGGGAACAGTGTAGGATATGAAGGTCTTCACACACACCATTATAGTGGTTGACTTCAGTTACACAAATATTGACTGGGGATACTACTCAGGTCCTCAACAACATCACCCTACAGCCACTACAATTTGTGAATCCATCTGCTATGGCACAACCAGTCACCACACCCACAAGGGGGAATACATATTGGACTTGACCATCACCAACATGGGGACTCTATGTTCCACACCAGAGGTAGAACCCTCATTGTTAAGATCAGACCATAAACAACTTTCCCTGGACATCCATATCCCATCCACACCCCCAGCCAAGGAAATCACTGTAAAGAATTTCTCAAAAGCAGACTTTGCACTTGTGAAGACTGGGGTGGAATACTTCAAAGGCCCCGTGCTGAAGGATAATACAGCCCAATCTGCAGAATCCTTTACAAACCAATTGTATGAGCACCTGCAGGTATGCATTGATCATGCTATCCCAAATAAAACCATGACTTCTCCAAAACAGGAGACCTGTCTGGTTAACCCCGGCCATATATAAGCTGTACAACAGAAGGAGGAAGCTACTACATAACAGATCAATATCCCACAGAGGGAGGACATCTCTGAACAGTATTGGCAAGACACTTCAATCCCTCATATAATCATCAATTGCATGTTTTGACAGTGAAATTGACCAGACACTACAGATAATCACAAGGCCTTCTTTAGTTATGTCAGGAATATGTGTGGAAACAACCCAGATATGTTCTGAATTGTTGCATAACAGCACAAAATATGCCAAACCTATGGACATAGCCTACACCCTGGCAGACAGAGTCTGCACAAACGTCCCTCCCCCTTACCCCCAAGGGTACAGATGCCCATCCCAAATGAATGTAACCTCCCTGACATCACAGATGCACAGGTGAAAGGTGCCCTCTCCACAGCAAATAACACAACATATGTATGGGACCGGACGGTGTCCCAGGCTGTGTCCTACACGAGCTCTGAGTAGAACTGAACACTCACATTACATCACTGTTCCAACTTAGCCTTACTACAGGATATGTACCCTGAGAATGGCATACAGATACAGTGCTCCCACTCCACAAAGGTGGTGCCACAACGAATCACAGGAACTATCACCCCATAAGCCTGACTAGTGTGGTAGAAAAAGATATGGAGCATATTATCATGGAAGTCATAATCAAAAACATTGTGAGCCTCCAGACAGTGGATCATACACAATTTGGCTTTGTTAAGGGCAGATCTTGCCTCTTACACATAGTTCATATCTTTGAAATGGTTACTGAATCCATGGATGAGGGCAAGGTAGTTCACACAGTCTACCAGTACCTTGCAGAAGCCTGCAACACAATACCCCATTCAGGCATCATACATATGCTTACCAGCTTAAATATCAACCCCTATATCACTAGATGTGTTGCTATCTGCCTCAGGGATGGAACCCACATGGTCAGAATTGCAGGTGCCATGTCCAATTCCAGACCAGTTACAACTGGTGTCTCACTGGGCTCAGTTGTGGGACCTGTCCTGTTCGGTATGTACTTCCCTGAGGTTCAGACTAACACGGGGGGATTATGTCTAACAAATGTCACAGATGACTGCTAACCAGGGGCCATAAGCAACACTGCAGCTGACACATGCTTCCTCCATAAGGGTCTCACAGAGATGGATGCTTGTTGCCAGAGCCATGGCCTCATGCTAAATGCTAAGACATTCCCCTTTGGGGAAAACAAGGTGCACACAAATCACCACATAAGTGGTAATCCATTACGTACAGAAGATGTATTTACAGATTTGGGGACCAACATAGATCATAACCTCACCTTTGCTAATCACATTGACAGAGTCATTGCAAAGACCTTTATATAGCCCTCCTTATCACATGGGGGTTTGCATGTAGATCATGGGAGATCATTGTGGCCCTCTACTAGTCACTCATCAGGCCCATGTTTGACTACAATGCCCCTTTTGGGGTGTACCTTACCCAACACCTGCAGCAACTACAGTGTCCACAACAGTACCTCCCCAAGAGGATCATGGGCTACACACAGATGTCCTATGCAGCTCAACTAAAGGATGTCCAGCTCTACTCAGTTGCTTAACACCTACTCAGAGGTAATCTATGCCTGATGTACACAGCCATGTCAAACCCAGAAGTAATGGACATGCTCTACCTCATAACATCCAAGATCCTTAGAGCTACACACTCCAGGGACTTAAACCTCAGCACAAAACTAAATAGGGCATGCTGCAGGGACAGATTAATTACCCAGAGGCTCCCCTCACTCTGGAATTGAATCCCAATTAAAGTTAGACATAGCCCCTCGCCAACCCTCTTCCAGAAAAATCCAGCCGCATGGATGGGACATTGCAAATTCAACCCTGGGATCTCCACTGTGTCCCTTCTTGACAGAGGCACAGCAAACTAGCATTAAAGGGTGCCTTCTGTGACCTACTTTACAGAGGCACAATCGGCTACTCTACTGGGGAGGTGGATGCCAAATACACTCTGCCTAGGCTTATGAATTCCCTAGGGCAGACAGCCTAGTATCGACCTCTGCACCTATGTTTATGTTGGGGATGCACAATATTTGTTGCTGATACTGTTTGCAGGTCTTTTGTGCCATAGCTTTCCCAGTTTCTATGAACAACTTGTGTATCTGCGTAACATGTTTGATCATGACAGGGTTCCTGTATATTAATATATGTGTCTGTTGTCATTTAACTGTGTGCACAGGGCAGATTGCTGGATCGTGGGAGGTTCCTGGCTTAACACATACAACTGCCAGATATGTGTGGCCGACTGCTATACTCAGACATGGCCTAAGTGTGTGAGCATGCCCAGTTCAGGCTTTCCATGGTTTGTTGCCTGACATATGTGTCATTTACCCAAGTGTGTGAGCATGCCCAGTGTGACCTTTCCATATGTTGTGATCTGAAGTCCACTACATTTGTGGCTGTGTGTGAACATGACCACTATTGACATTTATACTGTTGTGTGTTGGACGTCATGTTGTGTTCTTACTGCCAGATTCCTTTGTGTCATAACTCAACAGGGATTGTGCTGTGCCTGCAGGGTTTCCATGGGATAGTTTGCAAAGACTTGTCAACATTCTTTTATACTGACTGAACACTGCAATACTGTCATGGTGTACTCATTCAGTACTTTCACTATGGTGCACAGTATCATGGGTTTGAGTCCTATCACTGCTTTAAATGCTCATACTGAGCAGACCAGACTGGTTAAGGGCCAGTTGGGCAACTATGAGCATGTTGCATTTTGTTCAGCTATGGTCTACTTAAACCAGGCTTGTCCAACATTGCTGTGTATTCACCAACTTGGGTGGACATTGCCAAACATTACTCCACATTGACTGCAGTTGTACTAGTTGGTGTGTGTGATTCTGTTCATAGGTTCATACTAGGCTATCTGCCCTAGGGCATTTATAATCCTTGCCAGATTGTGTTTGGCTTTCAACACACATTTTAAGTGGAGTTTGCCATGACATTTTTCAAGGTTAGTATACTGTACCTCTGTCTAACAGTGACATAGAAGTGATACCCAGGGTAAACCTACAATCTCCCATCCACTCATCAAGATTCCTCTTGAAGAGAGTCAATGAGGGACTCTGGCTAACCTGGAGTGGAAGTTTACTCAAGAGTGGAGGGAACCTCTGGGTTATGAATCTGTCACTCCAGCATGTCCTATTTATTTCAGTCCTGAGGTTCAGGTCTCGAGTGCGTAGCTTGGTGAGATTCTGATTTTCCAAGGTGCAGCATGTCCATTGATTCCAGGTTGGACACGGCTTTATATATCAGGCACAGATCACCTCTGGGCAGGCGGTATGCCACTGAGTGGAGCTGCAGTTTCTTTAACCGGGCAGCAAATGGCATGTGTTTGAGCCCTTTGATTCTCCTGGTGAGGTACTTTTGTGGTTTTTCCAGCTGCTGCAGGTGTCTGATAAGGTACATCCCACAGGGCGCATTGTACTCAATTATGGGCCTGATGAGGGATGAGTAAAGAGGCACGATGACCTCCCCTGATCTAGATGTGAATACCTTCATGATTAGGTAGGCTATATGAAATGTTTTTCTAAACACTTTGGCCACGTGGTTGTCAAATGAGAGATTTGTCTCAACTTGGGTCCCCAGGTCCCTTATCACTTCTTCCATACTTAATGGGTTACCACCTATGTGGTAATTTGTGGGCACTTACTTTCTGCCAAAGGGGATGACTATACACTGTTTTGCATTTAGCTTGAGGACATGGCTCTGGCACCAGTTGTCTGTTTCTATGAGGCCCTTTTGTAGGATGCTTGTGTCAGATGGAGGGTCGATTATGGCGCCCAGTTTGCAGTCATCTGCAAACTTGTTCAGCCACAGTCCTTCTGTGTTGGCCTGTACCTCTGAGAAATATATACCAAACAAGGGAGGTCCCAGGACTGAACCTTGTGGGATGCCACTTGTAGCTGGTTTGGGGTCTGACATGGCTCCAGCATTTCTGACCATGTGGGTTCTGTCCTTGAGCCAGTTTGCAACCCATCTAGTGACATAGGGGTTTATATTGTGTCGAAGGAAAAATAATTCTATTTTCAAAAGAATAAACAGTTTGCTTCTTCTCCTAGCCTCTTATATTCAGGATTTGCAGTTAAGAGAGTCATTCAGTTTAAACTTATGAAAGTGTTTCACTTTTCAACAATTCTTCAATTTCAGTACTTTGATACAAAGTCTCAGAAACTGATATTTCTATGAATTCTTTGATTAACTTTTTCATGCAGGGAATACCACAACAAATGCATGCTCCTAACAGGAGTAATCCCACACAAATGGTAATCAGGATGTTCATTAGGATGGAACCCCACCCCCCAAACAAATTCTGGAAAAAGTCTGTCAGCGGGTTTGGGCCTGGTTTGGTCATGGTTGACACTTGCTGGATCACCTCAAGATGGTCGTTTATTTCATACTGGTTGTCAGGAATGTACGAACAGCATTCTTCTTTGATTAAAGTGCACGTACCACCTCTCATCGCTAGGGTGAAGTCGAGAGCCATGCGGTTCTGAAGAACCACAGTTCTCATAGCATTCAGTTCATCAGTCACTAATTCAAGAGCAGAAAAAGTTGCATTGCTCATAACTTCGAGAAGTTTAGACAGTTTTCTCAGCTCCCAAATTTTTTTCACTGTGCCATATGCAGGGGCTATGCCTGCCCATGATATAATGCTGTCACTCAAGTCCATGTGTATCAGTTTATCTTTGTTTTTTATGGAGTTATGGTTTCTCCATCCTGCTTCGATTCGTCCTACTGGATTCTCGGGTCTCTTAATCGGACTTCTAGATTTACTGCTGACCTCTATGACATTTTGAATTTTTCCCTGAGGCAAAGCTGCAGTGTGTCGTATGGCCGGAACTAGGTAACCCAAAAAACAACTGCCGGATCAATTCTCAGGTAGCCATTTATATGCTTTTTTCCCACAAACAAAATAATTCTCTACTTTAGTATTGATATAAGCTTGCCCTGCATGAAACATTTTCTTATCAATAATAGAAAGCTGCTTTAAAAGAACAGGATTATGTTGTATCTTATCAACACTCTTATGCATCTTAGCAAAATATGCATTATAGTTTGTATCACAAATGGTTTTTGTCTTACTGGGTTTAATATAACATTTATAAGAAACAGTCACATTGCAATTGCTCCAACCCACCTGAATAGGTTAATTCTTGTAAAAACATACAATCCCTTTTGGTGTAACAGGTAGGTACAATGCTATTTTGTCTTGTGATTTCACAGGTGTAGTATCAAAAATCAAGTTTTCCCAGGTCTCATTGACCCCTAGGGGACAGCAGTCATTAATAATCCCCCGTATGCTGTCGGTATAGCTGTGCACATCCAGCAGTTCAAAATATTGAAAGTCTCAGCATACACATATTTAATTGCTTGGTAAGTGTTAAAGTTTGGATGCCAGTCTATGAATAATGCATCACGTTTGATCAGTTCAACTTTTGTGGCTGGGAAGAGGAAAGGCCACAACAAAAAGATCAAAGTTATCAGTATAGCTATCAGAATAATCATGCAAATTTTCTGAGGTTGTTCTGTATCTCTGTTTACTCTATACCTGGTCATTTTGTTCTCATTGTACAACAGTAACAAGGTTTTTGTCCAGTTTAAAGTTCTTAACCAGTTTACAATGTGTCAAATGAATCCAGGACACTCGCTCTGCGATCTTGACTGCAGTGGGTGTCGACAGTAGTACGTGGTACGGCCCTTCCCACTTCGGAGAACTCCAGTTCTTTTCCTTCATGACTTTCACCTAGACCCATGCACCTGGGGCTACTGCTGCTTCCGATGGTCTGGTTTGCTCTTTATCTGAAATAGAATTTAACTGCAAAAGTTTGTTATTCAAAAATTGCCTCATATACTCTGCAAGTGAACTGTCAGCCTCCTGTTCTGCAGGCATGAGAGGTTTCCATCGAGGTGTATAATATGCCCTCCCAAACAGAACTTCAAAAGGAGTTAACCCTTTTGCATTTGGAACAGTTCTCATGCTCAACAGTGCCAGAGGTAGACAGTGCACCCAGTTCTTCTGTGTCTCATTAATCAATTTCCTAAGCTTATTTTTTCAAAACCCCATTATGTCTCTCTACTAATCCTGCAGATTGGGGGTGGTATGCGCAATGATTTTTCAGAGAAATCCTGAAATAACGACCGAGATGTTGTATAGTTTGATTTACAAAGTGTGTGCCATTGTCACTATAAATCTTTTCCAGTATGCCAAATCTAGGAATAATTTCTTTAATGAGGGCTTTTGCAACAGTAGCTGCATCTGGATTTTTAGTTGGAAAATCTTCCACCCATTTGGAAAACATATCTATAATGACAAGGCAGTACTTCTTTTTTTTGCATTTGTTCAGCTCTATAAAATCCATACAAATAGTATGGAACAGATACGGTGGTGTAGGGAAACTCCCTTGCTTAGGTTTCAATGCTCCTTGCGCATGATGCTTGTTACAAACATGGCATGCTGCACAAAAATTTTTTGTGTAGTTTGTAAATCCATACATCGTAAACACTCGATTCACTAACTGTACCATCCCCCCTGTTGAGACATGGCACTGCCCATGGCTCAACAAAGCTGCATATCTAAACAAGTTAGATGGCAAAATCGGTTTCTTCTCTTTGGAGATGTACAGTCCCTTCTCAAGGATTGCTCCTCATTTTATCCACTTTTGTTTTTCTACATTTGTAGTAAGTGTCTGCATTGTTTTAACATTTCTAAGTCTAAAATCTCAGATGGTTGTAATTCCTCACTCAAAAGAAATACTTCTGAAGCTGAAGCTGCTTGCTTTGCAGCTGTATCAGCCCTCGCATTACCTTTTGAAATTCTATCCTGTTGTTTAGTATGAGCTACGCATTTGCAAATAGCTACTTTCTGAGGTAACTGAATAGAGTCTAACAAATCTAAAATAAATTGCGCATGGTTAATTGGTTTACCAGTAGATGTTATCATTCCTCTATTTTTCCACTGCTGCGCAAAAACATGTACAGTAGAAAAAGCATACTGACTGTCAGTAAAAATGTTCACTTTCTTACCTTTTGCCAAGGTACATGTCCTTGTCAAAGCAATCGATTCTGCTGCTTGTGCAGATAAGTTGTGTGGTAAAGACTTTGCTTCTAAAATCTCAAGTATCAGAAACTACTGCATACCCCACTAGATGTGCTGGAGGGGTCCTACAGGACAGAATCTAGTGGGGTATGCATTGTTTTTAACATTTCTAAGTCTAAAATCTTAGATGGTTGTAGTTTGTAATTCCTCACTCAAAAGAAATACTTCTGAAGCTGAAGCTGCTTGCTTTGCAGCTGTATCAGCCCTCGCATTAACTTTTGAAATTCTATCCTGTTGTTTAGTATGAGCTACGCATTTGCAAATAGCTACATCTGCAGGGGTTGGGAGCAAGGTTGACGGATTCAAAGTTGTGCATCGTTCAATTGTCATATGAGGTTGGCTCAACAGTATAGTCATACAGGAAAGATGTCTAGCAGGAGAAAGATATGCTACTTTTTCTTGCAGTAAAATAATCGTGACTGCATGAGGCACTCTCAATGTGAGAGGGTAGAACAATACTACTGAGGCTGAAGCCTGCACTGCCATTGCAGCTGCGACTACTGCTTGTACACAGTGGGGCAAGGATTGTGCCACTGGGTCTAGCTGTGATGAATTGTAAGCTATGGGGCATTGTTTGTCCCTATGCTGTTGTGTTAACACTGATGTCATATAACCTTGCTTACAATCTACAGTTTGGAAAAATTGTTTATGATAGTTTGGTAATCCTAAAACTAATGAAGAAGCTATCGGTTGTTTCAATTTGCAGAAAGCTGATTCTGCTTCTGGTGTCCACTGTAATAAATCTTGTGCTGCCTTCAGCTTTTTGAATATCAAGTTGGTCAGCGGAGTAGATTCCAAGGCATAGTTTGGAATCCAACTCCGACAAAAGTTAGTAGTACCCAGGAAGGACATAATTTCCTTCTTGGTAGTTGGTTTAGGTGCTTGTAACATTGCTGTTTTTCTGTCTTCATCTAATATTCTGCCTTCTTTGGATATTACATATGCCAGGTATTTGACCTGTTTTTTCCAAAGTTGCAGTTTGTTTTTGTTTACCTTGTGTCCTTGAGTGGCTAAACATTTTAATAATGCTATGGTATCCTCTCTGCATTCTTGCTGGGTGGGGGCTGCCAGCAGAATGTCGTCTACATAAAGTAAAATCTGACTGCCTTTCGGTGGGATAAATCCCGCCAGGTTACTTGCCATTTCTTGTGCGAATATTGTTGGACTTTCACAATATCCCTGTGGTAGTCGCGTATATCTATACCTTTTCCCCTGAAATGTAAATGCAAACCAATGTTGGCTGTCAGGGTGTATCGGTATTCAGAAAAATGCATTGCTAATATCTGCCACAGAAAAATACTTTTGTTGAGCTTTCAAATCATTCAATAAAGTGTGTGGATCTGGCACCGTAGGTGCCTTGGGTATAACTGCGTCATTTACAGCTTGTAAATCTTGGACCATACGCCATTCTCCATTTGCTTTCCTAACAGGAAATAAGGGTGTATTACATGGTGAATCAGGAGATTCTATCAAGCCTCCTTCCTTAAGTAAGGTTGCTATTATAGGTTTGATTCCTATTTCTGCATCCTTTCTCAAGGGATACTGTCTCTTTTGAGGTCTAAATGCTGATTTTGGCATGATAGTAACTGGTCCTGCTGTACGAATAAGTCCTACATCTGATTTCTCTGTTGACCAGAGAGTCTCTGGTATGTCTCATAAGGCTTTTTCCTCTTCCTCTAGTAAGAGTGCTACTCAGCTATCCTCACTTGCCTGTGAGTGTACAGCTGGGTGTGTCTGCGTTATCCAATTTAGTTTCAGCTTTTGTACTCCCTGTTCGGAAAGTTCTAACTGTCTGCTTTTCCCACTTTGTGACTTTTTCTCCTAGGTCTGTCCACTTTACGCTTCTATCTTTAGTTAAACTCACATGTGGTAATCGATTAGATTTGTATAGTGCTAAGAATTCCTGGGGCAATGAACAGCTCACTACACTGTTTCCTTCTGTGTCCCAGTACAAATTTCGTAATACTAATCTGTTAGCATGATTTCTAAACAGTTCTTGCTCATATTCTTTATCAGGTCCTGGTCT
Source organism: Protopterus annectens (assembly GCF_019279795.1). Taxonomy (NCBI): domain Eukaryota; kingdom Metazoa; phylum Chordata; order Ceratodontiformes; family Protopteridae; genus Protopterus; species Protopterus annectens. The sequence continues at coordinate 550,667,567 of NC_056748.1, forward strand.
GTTACAGTAATATAGAGTGCAATGCAGCAAATGCTGTTTATCAGTGTCAAGGGAGGGGGATTTACTGATGGCTACGTTCATCAGTTCTTCGGTTACTGCCCCTGGACCAGTCATAACTAAGTCCTGGCTGTAGCAATAAAATGTTTCACCCTCCGGTCGCACTACAAAAGTATCCATTTGTCACTGTGCTTCCATACCATGCATAGTTGGAACTACGGCTATGCCAAATATCTGCATTAGGTCTCTGCCCAAGAGATTCACTGGGCATTTTGCAGAAACAACAATTTTGCTTTTCTGGGTCATCCCTGAAACTGGGTCAGTTATCGCTATGTTGTGGGAGAGTGGCTCCCGATACAGCTGTCCATTAGCTGCTTTCACTAATATGTAGTCAAGTGATTCTGAATTTTCTGGTAGTCTGAAAGGGTGTATCAGGGTCCGTGAAGCCCCTGAGTCACACAGAAATTTAACTTCCCTCCCCTCTACCAAAAGTGTAACTTCCGGTTTTGTGTCTGCTAAGTAGAGCTCTAGGCTCAATAATGCTAAGTCCAAAATTTCATTTTCTTCATTATCTGTGATTTCATGCACATCCTCTATCTCTTCTATCATGTCCTCTACCCCTTCTACTACATTTGTACTTGTCTTTTCTTGTTTATTCCTATCCAGTGATTCTTGACTACCATATAGTCAGTCCTCACCCTCCTTGTCTTCTGCGGTTACCTTTTTATTTTGCCTGCATTCCCTTGCTAAATGTCCCTTTTTCCCACATTTAAAACATTCACCCCTTTTCTTTCTCTCTTCAAAGTCCTCTGATCTTTTATCAGATTGTTTGTTTCCCTGGGTATTTTTCTTACCCTTCTTCCCAGTTTGTACTACAAAGACTTCTGATCTGTCTTCTACTGCAAATACTTGAGTTTTCTTTTTCTTTTTGCTATTAAAATGCCTTTCGGCATGTCTTGCACATTCAAGTAATGACTGTAATCTACTTGTTCGATGATCTACCATGTGCTTTGTAATAAAGCTGATAATGGGTGCAATACTGCCTTTCAAAAATGCATTCTTTAGCTGTTGCTCATATGGGGAATCATGTGTTTGGTCTTCAGGTACCTGCATTCCACAATGGTTATTAAAACATTTTAATAATCTGGCATAATATCTATCAACAGTTTCACCTTTTTGTTGTATGCATTGATTAATGCAAGTCCAATCAGCCCTAGGCTTCCATTCCTCAGAGATTTGGTCTGTCAGACCTTTCACTCTGTTGTCCAGTTCTGCATTACTATGTGGGAGTGGTCTAAGCTCTGAGTCACGGGGATTCCAGTTGCCACTGATCATGTGCCAATCTGGACCTACGATTTTTCTAACTACTTTCTCTACTTCCTCTCCATTCAAATGGTAACTTAACCTCATGCCCTGTAAGTCTTCTAAGAATTTTCTAAAATTAACTTTTGGATGGGGAATTCCCTCTGTGGCTTTCTGGATATCTTCCGGTGTCCACGGTCTATACACTAGAAGAGCTGGGTCCTGTCCTGCCTGTCCTGCCTGCGGATTTGGTACTTCTATGAGTGGACATATCTCTTCTTCACTCATAGATTGTGAATTTTTATTCATTTCATACAATTCAATATCCCCTCTTAAGTTGCGTGCTCAGGACCTGGTCTCAATAGGATCTCTGACAAATGGTTTTGGTTTTGCAGGAATGGCTGGGTATAGCGGAGGTGGATCAGCTTGTCCAGTCGCTTCATATTCTGGTAAGGGAAGTGGATGGGGCAGAGGGGCTGTTGCTATTACCAAGTTATTGTCTTCTTTATCTAAGAACATTACTTTTCAATTTTTAATCTTTTGTTCCCTGCGGTTTGCTTCCTCAAGCCACCTGTGTGCCTGAGGGACTCCTAATTGTCGTTGCTTTTTTAGCTGACCTTTTGCGTCTGTTTTAAGTTGTCTGACAAGTTTAATAAGTGAAGGTTTATCTAAATTACCATCAAATTTGTATTTATTAACCCATTTTGTATAATACCTAACTTTATCGGCACGCTGTGATTGCATATATTTCGCGTCTTCGGTTAAGGGCGGGTCTCGGGAACCTTTTGTGCACTGATTTCCCATGTTGCCTTAGCTAAGTTAGAAATTGTTACGTAACCCTTTTTATCACGTGGTACCACGATTTACAACATTTCACAGTTTATCTGGAATAACTGCCTACCTATTCTGTTTCCCTGATCTATGACAAGACAGCAGTCTTTTTTGTCCCTGATCTGCACATGCAAATCTCCCTGACAAAAACAATAATACTGTAACAAGTCCCTGATCTAAAACAGAAAAAAGGTAAATTCTCCTTACCTGACCCTCCATGTGTTGATCCCACTGGAACGTTGACTCGTCCTCCAATCACAGATCAGAAACAGTGGCTGGCCTCTTTCAAACGACAATTCAGTCAGAGGTCTTTCAAAGCAGAAGAGCCGATGTGGCCACTTCTCTGTACGGGTTCATGCCACTGGGCCCAATTCTGACCTGAGCCAGAGTGAGAGATATGTTTCCGGTCCAAAGGACCAAACTGTCAAAGGAAAAATATACTTTAAAAATGATCAATACATGGTAGGTTCAGGTTAAGGCACTTTAATCTTGCAGCAAGGAGACAAAAACGTGCTAATACAGAGTTAGTCTAACTAGAATCAGGAAATGCAGGCATTTTTATACATTTTCTAATAAGACAATGCCTACCAAGCTGACGTAGTAAATCACAAGTTTTAACATCATCATTTTGTAGTGCTTGTTTATATGATTTTCTGCTTGTACTATCAATTTTTGTGAGAAATTTCCGAAGAAAAACAACGTGGCCTTGGCTGTCACCGGTTAGATATATGCAATGTTACCATTCAAGGTACTATGGCTAATTTGAGCACAAAGCAAGTATAGATTGCAGTTAATTTCTCCAACAGTCCTTTGTCTATGTTATCTCTAACTTCTGCATCTGTGCATGTTCTCATACTTCGAACAGAGCTGATTGTTCAAAATCATTACATTACAGAATATAGCATTGTTCATTCTTTACTTCCTGACATAGCAGATAATCACCTGCTTCTCAAGTACATTTCCAGAAGGCATAAACATGAATATTGCTGTGCTAGCAATTACTAGGTCAGAGGGCATCTTGCAAATTTCAGAAAGCACACTGCAGTTTCAAAAGCATCTTTTAGTCTCATATGAAACTCAGCTGTATATAAAATAGTGCATATAAAATAGAATGAAAAACATGTTAACTCATTTAGTTTCTAATTAGCATTAAGCACACACATTAATACATATTTTTCTGACATATTGAAGCTGGTGAGCTTATCTATAATGACCAAGTGGGGTATTGTATGGAAGGCTTTTGCGAGGTCCAGGTAGGCTGTGTGGACCACCTTCCCCTCGTCAATGGCTTTTGTGACTGTTTCAAATGACTCAACCAGGTTTAAGAGGCAGGATCTGCCCTTAACAAAGCCAAACTGGGTAGGATCCAGTGTCTGTAGGTCCCCAATATCTTTATTTCTGAGGTCCATGAGGATCCTTTCCATAGCTTTGCAGACCAAGCTAGTCAGGCTTCTGGGGCAATAGTTTGCAGTATCCATTGAGGAACCACCTTTGTGGAGAGGGACCACTGTTGCTGTACACTGCTCTTTGGGTACATATCCTGTGGTAAGACTGAGATTGAACAGTGGTTTTATGTTTGTGTTCAATTCTTCTTGGGGTTCATGTTGGACACAGCCCAGGACACCGTCTGGTCCCATTGATGCTGTGTATTTTGCTTTGGAGAGGCTGGCTGTTACCTGAGCATCTGAGATGTCAGGGGGCCAGCACTCTGCTGGGATAGATATTTTCCATTTTGGTGGGGAGGGGGGGAGAAGTTTGCACTGAACCTGTCAGCTCGGATGTTGGCAACGTCTGTGGGTTTGGTGTATTGTTTGCCATTTTGGACTAATTCTGAGCATATCTAGGAATTCCCACCCAGGTTCCTACCATAACTAAAGAAAGCCTTGTGATTATCCTTAGTATTCTGTACAGTTTTTATCTCAAAGATGGCCTTAGATGATTTTATGTGTGGCCGTAGTTTTTCAATAATACTGATCAGAGATGCCTTCCCTTTTTGGGATTTTGCTCTATCATATAGTAGCTTCCTCCTTGTATTGTATGATTTTTTTATGGCTGGGGTCCACCAGACAAGATGCCTGCCTTTGGAGAATTGGATCTTGGTTTTATTTGGGATTGCATGATCCATGCATTCCTGAAGGTGTTCATAGAATGCATTTATAAAGGGTTCTGAGGTCTGGGCCGTATTTTCCACAGGGGCTGTGAAGGATTCCACCTCAGTTTTGAGGAGTGTGACATTTGCTTTAGTGAACATTTTTCACTGTGGTTTTCTGGCCATGGGCTGGGGTCGGGATGTGAATATCCAGTGAGATTATTCTATGGTCTGATCTTACCAGTGAGGGATACACTTCTGGTCTTGGGCATAGAGTCCCCATGTTGGTGATGATCAGGTCCGGTATGTTTTCCCCTCTTGTGCGAGTGGTAGCAAGTTGCTCCATAGCATTTGAGTTTATACATTCTAGGAACCTTTGGGCTAGGGTGTTGCAGCTAGGGTAATTCTCCCAGTCTATGTTTGGGTAGTTAAAGTTGCCCAATATAATGGTGTTTGGGGAGACCTTCCTATTTTCATGTGTTCTCCAGTCAGCCAAGTGTGGTTCCTGGGTTTAGGAGGGTGGTCTGTAGTAGGCTATGAACTGGAAGGCAGTTTTACCCACTGTTAGTTGCACATGGATAGTCTCTGATGCTTCATGCTGTGCCACCAACCTGAGGGTGTGGGTATCTTTGACAAATATTGATACTCACCCTCCTTTTGTAGTTTGTTCCATGTTTTGTGGCTGTAAAGCATGGTATGAGGTGTAACCTGTTAGTACTAGGGTGATCTTGGGAGCCTTGAACCAGGTTTCTGTTACTGCACAGATATCAACATTCTCCATGCTGCGGAGAGTTTGGAGTGCATGCATCTTGCAGTTTAGACTTCTGGCATTGAGTAGCATTACTTCTAGTTTCTTATCCCTTGTGATACCTATGGAGGTGGGTTTGTCTTTAGAGCCTTACCTAAAAAGGCACTATGGGGGTGACAAGAGCCTTTGGCAATATCCAAAAGGCCACAGGTGACAGGTGAAAGCCATCCCTAGCGAAGCATCATGTCTTGTCGAGCATGTCATCCCAGGCTGACAGACATTGGATCCCCTTTCACTGATACCAATACTTAAGCCAATTGTTGTAATTGATCATCTTGTCTTCATATTGTGGCATCATGTTTGGTGAGGGTAGGATGATACTCAAGGTCATCAGGTTTGCATATACTACATGGTGGTAAATGCTGTTTAGCACTACCCTACATTGCTTAACACATGGCAATAATGCCTCAGGTGGTGCTGCAGGGCTGCCTACGTTGGATGCACATACTACACTCCCTGCACATGTTTGAAAGCAGGTTGTGTCAACTTAGGCATCTCTTTCACTATATGTGCGAGTCAGAGAGAGGTATAATTTCCAGGGTTCCTACTGAGCCAGTGTATGTGCTATGTGTTGCCTCTTTGCCAAGGCCAAGGCATACTGGGCACGCCTCCTTCTGCCTACTGGGGCAGGCTCAGATTGTTCCTCCTCCAAGTCACGCTCTGCCTGTGATGGCCATGGCAATGGTGGGGGGCTGTTTGGCCCAGGCCTATGCTGGTCCTGCTGCAGCTGTTTTCACAGAATCATATTATGTAGCATAGCACATACCATGACAATTTGGATACATGTAGTTGGTGAGTATTGCAAGGCTCCACCAGATGCGTCCAGGCACCGGAACCATGACTTGAGCAACCCAAACACACGCTCAATTACATTTCGTGTTTGTGCATGTGCCTCATTATGGCATTCCTGTTCAGGTGTGTGTGCGTTTCTGATGGGTGTCATCAGCCATGGCTCCAGTGCATAGCCAGCATCCCCCACTAAGTGACCATGTGGGATGTCCCCATTGGCAAATGTCTGGTACAGCTGCGTCAGATGCCAGATATGGGAATCATGGTAGCTTCCAGGGCAGCCAGCACACACATTCATTATTATGCCCTGGGCATCACACACGACCTGGCAGTTGATGGGGGGGAAGCCCTTGCGGTTAATGTAGGCCCTACCCCACTCACCGGCTGGTGCTTTGATGCGTATATGCGTGCAGTCTATTGCACCCACTACCTCAGGGTATTCTGCTATTTGCTGGAAGAGATGCATATTGCTAGCCAATACCTCACAGAAATTGGGGAAATATACATAATCACCGACATATGCTGACATGGCATCCAGGAACTGGTGCAGTACCCTGGATGCTGATGCCTGTGATATCCCCATCATATCACCAGTTGGTCTCTGGAAGGTACCTGTTGCTAGTATTCTTAGGCCAACACATACCTTGGTTTCCACTGGGGTGGGTTCCCCTCTGTTGGTTCTGTGTGTGAGGCGTGGCCTGCACAGCTCAACAATTTGCTGCAGGAGGTCACTGTCCACTCTATAGCGCTCCACTATCTCCAGCTCATGTAACCCCTGGTAGGTGACCCTGGGCCTGTACACTCTTCTCCGTCTCCTCACTGTGGGTTGTCTGGCAGCATTTGCATTGTCACCACCCTCAGCATGTTGCATATGTCACCTTATAACAGCAATGGCAGCCCCTAACATTTTTTGTCTGAGTGAAGCTTTTTCAGTTTTCACTTCTAGTAGCTTACTCCAGTGTTGCAGTGTCTCTTGAGAGAAACAAACTGCACTGTTGTTTGCAGAGTTTTAAGTGCTGGGCTGGGCTACTGTTCTGCCTGTGTAATTGCCTGATTCTGATTGTTTTCACCTGCTAGCTCTACTAGTATTCCCTGGTAGCTTCCTACTATTTATTGTGCTTCCTTTTTCCTTTCTGTTTCCTCAGGGGGGAGCGACATGCATACAAGCGAAAACACGCTCACAGCAGCTCACACGCACGCACACATGCTTACACGGACTAAAACTTGCTTATTCAGGTTAAAACGTGTGCACACCAGTGCAAACATGCTCACAGGTCTTTACACAACCTTATACATGCTTACTCCGGCTTAAACGCACGCACTCACGCTTTCACGCGCACACTCTGTCTTACTCGGGTTTACAGGCGTGCACACACATGCATACCCGCTCAGCAAGAAACTTTGGTGTTATCCACAGTATACACCTTCCATTTCCTGGCTTGCTTTCCCTGGCCTACCTGTTGACACACCTCTTTCCATGATGTCTGACAGCTGACACATGCCACTCTGCTCCTATGAGCTTCACTACTTTCAGACATACCCCCCTTGTGATGTCAACTATCTCCTACTCTGTTCCTCCCCATATCCTACTCCTACACTCCACTGACTGTGCTCATTTGCTATGTAAAAGTGTGATTCACTATCCTAACACTCATTTACATAGGATTGCCTACTAATGCTTGGTTACATGTCTTAGACTGTGCTTCTCCCCTTAGCAACCCCTACTCGGTGGCCACGTTGTCTTCAGCCTGCTATTCCCTTACATTGTAATTTAACAATTTTCATATATTCCACGTTTGTGGCTTTTATTTTCTTATTTTATGATTTTTTTAAACACAACCCATTTGCGTGGCGCTGCGCTACGCTTAAACATCAGAAATCGCCGAAAAAAAAAATATTTTTATTTTAATTTTGCATCTGGGAACATTTCCAATGGCCATATATTTGGCCATTGGCATGCTTCCTCAACCATATGCAACCTTTATTTGGAGCTGACAAGGCTCTACAGTGCTATTTGCAGAATGGTACTCAGTTGTCAACTGAGTACATTTCTGCAGCTAACACGGCTCCTACTCGGACAGGTTTGTGCTTCCTGGATCGCAAATTTACCTCATTCGCATGCCTTTCAGTTGCAAGTGAGGTAGTTTGCATATCCCAGCCCTGTCCATGTAGGAGTCATTTTAGGAGCTCTCTTACACGCCCCTACAAGCTGTTCCTGGATCGCTCGTCTGACATGATGGCTGCATGGAGTCTTACTCTACTCGTACACTCCGTGCAAGCCATCATGAATCCAGAAGCACATCTTCCACACCTTCCAGTTCCAAAACCTCCCTAATACCTAAAAACATTCTTGTTCTTCTTAAAAAGTTTTTTTTCAATTAATCCCTGTTTTAAAAACAAATTGAGGGATCTCACCTATTTTATATGTGATATCCTGGTTAAATTTTAACATTTTTCAGTTTTTCTCAATCAAACCCTTGATATCTTGTGAAACATTACTGTATTGTATCACCAGTGCCCTTCTAAAATGTTATTCATTGTCATGGTGACAACAGGGATTATGTTGAATGTCTCCTAACAAGGGCATGTATTTGACACCCCATCCCTCTGTCACTTCCATGGCCACCCCTTCTATTAAACTATATGGGTAGCCCCTGGCACTAAAAAACCTAGATATAAGTTCTATTTCACCCAAAACATCATTCCTCTCTGAGGTCATTCTGGTGGCCCTAACCATCTGACCTTTTACAATACTCCTCTTCTGTTTCCAGGGATGTGCACTAGTATAAGAAAGGTATGAATTACTAATGTGTCTTTTTGGTGTATCCTAGATTTCAAATGCCCTTCACATTTATCCAACCTAACATCTAGATAGTCAATCCCAGTGGAATCATATTTGTATGTAAACCTTAAAAAACTGGTAGTGGAGTTCAAGTCTCAATGAAGGTAGTTAAAATGTCCTTGGGCCCATCCCATATTACAAAAATATCATCCAAAAAGAGGTGGTATAACTTGATATATTTCCAGTAAACAGAAGTGAACAAACATGTCGTTTCCCATTTCAAAAGGACCAAATTAGCGTATATGGGGGCACATGCTGCCCCCATATCTACGCCTTCCACCTGTTTGAAGGTCCCCCCCTCAAAATAAATATAATTATTCTCCAATACTATCCTCATAAGTTCCACCATTACATCTATATCCACCCTGAGTGAATGGCTCTTTTCACTTAGCAGTGTGTAGAACAACTCCAAACCTTCCTCGACTGGTATACAAGAAGCAAGTTGATCACGTCTTTTGTCAAAAAACTCACTTCCCCTTCATATATTTCAGATGTTAAACTTCGCAAAAAATCCCAGGAGTCCTTCAGTAAATATTCATAATCATCCACTATGTGTTTAAGGCAGTGGTCTAAAAAAGTGGCTGTAGGGTAGGTTTTTGATCCTTCCCCAGAGACAATAGGTCTGTAGGATGGGTTGGTGGTACTCTTATGAATCTTAGGGATATCGAAAAAAGAAGCAGTTCTAAGCTTCTTAATCTGCAGTATGCCTCCCACCCTCTGGTCGAGTCTATTTTCCAATATCAATTCCTCTTTTGCCAGGTCCACTTTCCTATATGAAATATTAATTTCATTAATAGATATTGGCACATAAACACTAGTGTCATTCAACATTTCCAAAATTTTACTTGAATAATCAATAGCATTGACCAGAACCATTCCTCCCCCTGTATCAGGTCTCATAATATGGATTTCCTTATCTGCCATTAACTCCTCCAAAATTTCCTTCTCTTTGATAGTTAAATTAGGTTTATACCCACATTTTTTCCTAATATTTTTATCAATACTAAGTGCATAAATGTCAGATGCACATACCGCTTCAAAAAAACGTAGTGCTGGGTGCAAAGGTGGGTAATAAGTACTAGCTTGCCTAAAAATAGCCTCATCTCCCTTATGGTGCTGATCAAACATTAGAGCAAAATTCAACTTTCTAACAAATAGCTTTAGTTCAATCAAAGTATCGCAAATGTCAAAACCCCTAGATGGAACAAATTTAAAGTCCTTTTCAAATAATCAAAAATGTTCTAGTTTAATCTCGATTCCGGTCAAATTAAATATCTTGAAACCATTATAGGACAAAGTCACACCATCCCCACCAGTTGTTATACCTTCCCCTTCTTTTTGGTCTTTCCTTGGTTCTTCCCTTTCCCCCTGCCTGTGGAAAAATCCTGTTCACTCACATCTTCGTCATCTCCTCCAGCTGAGTGTGCAATAAAATCTAAACCAACTTTAGGATCCAATGGGTTCGGTGTCTTCAACTCAAAACCTGGTTTACTAACATTATTAATATTATTAACTTCATGTGGGCCACATATATTACTACCCTCATTGGCACCTATATTAACTAGTCCCTCATTTTGATTTTTGTCCAGACAATTTACCCCACCAACATTTAAGGTTTCATGCACATTGCTTCTGTTTAAGCTTCCTTTAAATATGTATGCTTTGTTGTCCCTGTACTGTTTTAAATCCCTAATTGACTTTTTTTTGCTTCCTTTTAAAAACATCTTCACATTTTCTATCAGCGCGTATAAAACAGTATTAATAAACATCTTTGTAAAATTCAAATAATAAATCATTTCTAATAGCCTTATTTAACCTCTCAGCATCCCTCAATAAAATTTCTACTTTTTTCTTTGAAAATTTTAACATTAGAGACATTTTAAATCCATACTCATCAAGTATTTGATTAAATTCTTGAATCATACCATTGTCATACATAAAATCTTCAGGGTATTTACATACACATAATCCCTGAGGCACAATACGCTTTTCCAAACACTCTTCTAGATATGCAATACCCACATTTACATTTTTGATTCTAAAAATTTTGTTTTCCAAGTCTCTGATTCCTTCCTTTAAGGAGGCCATAGCTACAGAATGGCCATGATTAACAGTAGCATTATTTTGTTCAGGTTTTTCATAAAATAAGTTCCTTTTATTCCTAAAAGAGTCAATCCAGTCACTTAAATTATGAAAGCCTATTATTTCTGTATGGAGCTCATTGGCAGAAGCCCCGGAAAATATTTATAGTACCTGCAGATGGATTTAAGCAAGTTTGTTCAGCATCCGCATTCAGCCCTTCATTAAATCCTTTGTTAAGGGAAGCTGAATCTTCTCTCCTCGTTGTGCCATCCATTTCTTTGTTACAAACACCTGAAAACAAAGACTGACTTCCATAGCCAGCCTGTGTAGACGAAGTAAACTCACAAAGTGAGTGACTGGTGATGTCACATCCGCCTCCTTCCTGTTCCACCTCAACCCGATTGGTTGCTGCTGTTCGAGCCTGCCCACAAAGAAGCGTATCGCTCATTTGAGTAAGGAACTCCATGAGGCAGGAAAAATCCATTTTCAAACTTTTCATTTCAGCATTGAGGCTCAAAATAGCTGAAAATACCTCACGCTGTTGTAGATGCATGCTCAACAGGCCCGATTGACCTATTTCCTCAACTCCGTCATCCATAATTGAATTAGCCATGTCCAGCACACCCAAGTCCACACAACCAATACTAGAAACAAAAATAAATGGAGACCGTAAAATGCCAGTAACTTCAAAGAGAAAAAAAATGGTCTAGATACACTGGAAACAGCTTAAAGTTAATTTATTTGTAAAAAACTCAACACACAAGATGCTTTCACAGTGCCACAATGCAAGGCTTTTTCAAGTGAATAACACCAACTGCAAAATCATCCATTTAAATACCCTTGTTCCCCTAAAAGGTGCCAAATTATTTTAAAGGTATACCCTCTCCTTGTTTGAAACATACCAGAAACAACTGTATACATTTTCCTTGTAAAGTGCAACTTCTATGAACCACATGAATTGAAATATTGCACCTTCCCCCCTCTATTTAAAGTGAAATAAAATGTTAATAAAATATTTATAAGCCAAAACAACAATGAAATGAAATAAAATAAAAAAATAAACCTATTCAACTATGTTAGTGAACATAAAGTTACATTTTTTTTTGCTTTTTTAACCAGGTAGGGTTTAATAGAAATGTGGTCATTTAGAACCGGTGGATTAGTTGCATTCATCTTTATCTGCCAATATGTCTCCCTACAGCTTAGCCAGTTTTCCCAACCCCCCCCCCCCCTCGGGTCCATTGAAACTTGTTCTAAAATTCCAAAAAGAAACCCAGTGTGGTTGGGTTCCACATGGAGGTTTCTATAAAGTGCATTGTTCAAACTTTTTCTCCTAATATTATAGGTGTGTTCATACATATGTTTGCTCAATGTTCTTTCAGATTTCTGATGTAAAAACTAGGGCAGTCTCTACATAGGGCCAGGTAAACTATACGCCTAGTCATACAGTTACCCTTCCTAAAATTTACAACACTTTTCATACCATTATTCAACATTACTTGTTCCTTATCAATGATGTACTTACAATAACCACATCTTCCACACCTTCCATTTCCAAAACCTCCCTGTTACCTAACATCATTCTTGTTCTTTTCAAAAAGTTTTTAAAACAGGGATTAATTTAAAAAAACTTTTTGAGAAGAAGATCCCTCATTTTCTTTTTAAAACAGGGATTAATTTAAAAAAAACTTTTTGTAATATAGACCCAATAAATAATATGGTGTGAAATAATTTAAATACTAAATATGTAAATAATGTAAATATTTTTATATATTCTTATTTTTTATTATATTTTTGTATTTATTCTGTTTAAATAAATTCATCCATACGCTTTTCAGTAAGTTCATGGGATCTTTTACATCCACCTGAGTTACCTCCAATCAGGCTGACAGTGCTTCTGTTTAGTATCTCATCCAAATATTTCCCATTGTACAACGAACCCCCCCATTAATATTCAAAAATGTGCACTCTGATTGGTCAGCATGCACGTTGTAAATCAGAGTTATATTAATGGAAAAAGGTCCGGTCGCCTGGACTTTTTCCATTACTATAACTCTTTTTTTACAGCAATGGAGAAAGCAAGATCTCCATTGCTTCACACTGTCTCGCTATGTTAAACGAGTTTAACATAGCGAGACAGCTTTAAAAAAAGCAACGAAGATTCTCTGTTGCTTTTTTTAAAGCTGTCTCGCTATGTTAAACTCCTTTAACATAGCGAGACTGTTTGTAAAAAGCAATGGAGATCTTGCTTTCTCCGTTGCTTTTTTCAAAACTGTCTTGCTATGTTAAATGGGTTTAACATAGCGAGACAGCTTTACAAAAAGCAACGGAGATTCTCCGTTGCTTTTTTTAAAGCTGTCTCGCTATGTTAAACCCATTTAACATAGCAAAACAGTTTGTAAAAAGCAACTGAGATCTTGCTTTCTCCGTTGCTTTTGCCCACAGTTCTGATGTACTGCATAGGCATACGCATGCGCAGTACATCAGAACTGCCACAGAATACCAGACAGCTGCGGAAGGGCAGCAAGGAGGCATTATACAATGTCATTATTTAAGAAAAGTAATTATTTATTTTCTTAAATAATGTCATTGTATAATAGCAATAACCCCCTTCTGGGTGTGCGTAATGCTGGATTTTCCCACGGTTGGCTTTGTTTGGCCACTCGGGCTTCGCCCTCGTGACCAAACCACACCAAACGTGGGTAAATCCAGCATTACCCACACCCAGGCATGGGTTATTGCTATATTAATGAGGTTTGGTAACAAACCAAGTTGTCCTGGGACATCTTCAATAGGGGTTAGGCTGATATATTAATGGGAGTTAAATGGGTGGGGGAGGTGAAAGGGTTAAATGGAGGGAGGGATGATTGTGAGGAAATGAGATAAGGGTGGGGAGGGGCCTAGGGGGTTTAGACAAGTGTAGCTGGGTAAGTAATCACATATTGGCGTGAACTTGCTGAGTGCAAGATCACATCCATGACGACCTGAGGTAGGCTGGTGATCAGGTAGGCCTTTGGGTGAGTAGTAGAAAGGGAGAGGTGAGTAACAGTTTTTTTTTTTTTTTTTTTTTTTTTAATATAGCCAGGTTGTAGTGAGTTAGGAAGTGGTTATTATTATGAGCGTAGTCAAGGGGGGGGGGGTGACAAGGAATCAGGAGACACAGCTATAGTCTACGGTTTCCCATTAGTAGTAAGGGCAGTGAGTTGTTCCCCAGGGTTCATTTTCTAATGGTGGCTCCATATGGGGGCATACACTCTGTGTATGGATTTTTTTCCCACGTATGTATATATAATTAAAAAAAAAAAAAAGTGTTTACTGGTAAAAATGTGCAACTTTAAAGTCTGTTTGTAAAGTTTGAAGTTTATAAGCTAAATAGTGCAAGCATGTCCCGGTGTTGTGTCCCAGTTCCCTCATACCTTAGGTTTGTACAGACTCGAGACTCTTCCTACAGTCTCGTGTGACAGAGCAGGTCCATTACTCAGATGGAGTACATCTTCATCTATTACTTAACCGCTTGCGGTGACGGTGGTTTCATGCTTGTCTGTGGGCTGGGAAGGCTTGTGTTGGTGACATAGTGATGCTTATGGTCGGTTTGATGACTGATCATCTCAGGCATACCTCTCAAGTGTACCTCATTACGAGGAACGTACCTCATTTGAGGTCTTAAAAAGTTCATGTTCCTCGAAGTTCCTCAAAGTTCCACATTGAAAGACTCTGTCACACATTCAATGTTAGGAATTCTTTAAGTGAAATCCATTGTAAATAGAAATCAATCACATTCATTCATTAAAGGATCTTCTTTATAAGTAAAACTGGCATATTTTAACCATCCTATGACCTTCCTAGTTGAAATTGTTAGTAAGCCATTAGTATGTGTTCCACATTTTGCCCATTTGTTCCACATTATGAGGGCTAGTGTTCCTCATTTTGGACATGGAAGCTTGAGAGCTACGATCTCAGGAATGGTAATGTCGTGGGCTGTGAGGTGCCCGAGTGTCTTCTTAGGAGCCGTGAGGCTGAATCCCATTAGCGAGTTAATTTAAAATAGCCTTAAGTTATGCCCATTTATACACGTGGCTTGTCAGTTTTCTTGTAGCCAGCAGAGCGCTGGCCATGAACATTGGTGTGGGGGTGGGGGTGGGGGGGGGCAGTTCTTAACATAAAAAAAAAAAAAAAAGGTTGTCGGTATTGGCTTCCCTCAGTAGTGGTGGCAGGCTGGGCTGGAGAAAGCTTTGGGTAGGAGTCATGGCCATGCAAGTACAGTATTTAAAAAAAGAAAAAAAAGCTGATCGCATGCTGTTTTTTTCATGATAGGTATGGGTAGAGAGCATTGGTGGTTACAGAGCTTGGTTGTTGGCTGGCTAACCCCCTTTGTTTCTTAAATGGGCCAAAAAGCCCTGCTGCTTAACTTTACTGGTCGCCGATAAAACAATAGGGGTAATCGCGCATGCGTATAGTGCGGTTAGTAATCCATTGAGAGCAGCGTCTGTGTTTTAGCACATAGGTCAGAAGAATAAGGAATTTGCTCAAAGTTTCTAAACACATTGTTCATTAGGGGCGGTCACTATGTAGGGTTTTGCCCCCCCCCCCCAATTTTAATTTCCAGCAAGACACGGCTAGTGGTAAACTGACAGACTAGGCATTATTGATGGAAATATGCTGTTCAGCCTGAGTTCATGAGTTTTTTGCGGGCTGTTCTGGTTGGAGCCTTTCGCAGGTTTTGGTTGGCAGTGTGTTTTCTATACTAACGTACTGTACAGAATAAAATATATGAATGAGTAAAGAAATCATGATTAAAGGCTGCTGGATTGTACTGGGGAGCATAGTATCTTTAAAAAAAAAATAAGTACTTTTTCTGCAGCAATAACCATTTGGGCACTGAATATTTCATATGAATAGGTAGCAACGTCCTGATCGCACACACAGAGTTGGAAGTGGTTTAAGAGGAGGGGTGTGTGTATGTGGATGGCATTAAGCAAGGTGGCTGCCATGATCAAGGCCCATACTACTTGCTTCCATGGGCTGAATGTCTTTGAGGTAATGATGGACTAGCATGTGGGACAAATCACTGACAGATAAACAGGCAGATGCACAGTGTAAAGAAGTATCATTTCAGAGTAGAACGGTTGGTGAAATCAGTGGGGCATCTCACAGATTATATATTAAAAAAAAAATAGTATGAATAATGGCAGACAGTGGAGCTGCTAACTATAACACATGAAATTGCAGGAAGCTGCATGGTCTTCATACCTTTCAACTGTCTAGATTTTGCCTCATATTTCTGGACTATTCCTCATAAATGTGGGTTTTCCCAGATGACAGTCATGGTTTTCGTGGGCTTCCAGTTGGGATCTGCATGTGTGAATCATCTGGAGAGCAGCCATAACATGAGGGGAACAGGCACAAAGATATACTGTAGACAGTGAGATTTAAAGTAATAGATGCAAAAGGATCACGCAGATTAAGTGAAGTAAGTTGTTTCAATCTTTCAATATTTTGTATATAGCATGGTTGGAAGTTAGTTTTTGGGTTGTTGATTGTGGAGGGTGCTGTTTGGTTTTGACTTTGTGCTTGGCTGTGGTGGACACTGAATGCTTTGCCCTTTTGAAGAACTGCAAAGTTCTTTCGCGGGTTTTAGGCTCAGACTGTGGAGTTAGCTACAGGTAGTGTGGTAGGCTGCGTGGGCTGGGTTGTGCGGATATGAGGCTGCTTTAAAAAATGTAATTGTGAGCTGTCGCTGCATATCCACCATACCTCTCAGCTGTACAGGTTATTTTGCAGGATGTCCGGATTCTGCCTCATACTTGGTATGTTCCCCCTAAAACAGGTGCTTTCTGGCAAATATGGTTTAAGTCAGTGAATAATAATAGACATTTGAGTTTAGACTCAACATCCTTCAGAGGATTCATGCTAAGGCAAAGCCCATTATTCATCCAATTTGCTAAGTTGCTAGGGGTAATGTTTAAAATTTGTTCTTATTTGTCCCCACATCATTTTAGGCTTTGTCTGGATTTTGGATTTATGAGACTTTGACAAGATAAGAGTGTGTCATTATTTATGCAGCATGGTTTACCACCTTTCCTCCAGAGTCACCAGTTTTGGGAGAGATTAAGAGGGACAGAGCTACAACGTCAGTCAAGATGACACAGCTATGGTAAAATGACTCAGTTAGGTGTATGAAGTAATAAAGTCCTACTTCTTACTTCGTGCAAGAAGCTGGCACAACTCTTTGCAGCTGACCCTTGAGCATTTGTGACATGCCTTATCTGTAATACTTGCATTAGTTTAGGGACACAGCTAGAATCACAGGGGTGTATTTTCTGTTTCCCATCCAGTTAACCAGGTTGTGCTCGAGAAGGGATAATGAGATAATCTGAGTGGAAAGAGAATCTATTCCGCAGATGGAGGAGCTTGTGGGACACAAATCTCTCCTGTTAACAAGGCCTATTGATGTTACAAGGGAAGTCTGAATCTACTTTGAATGACTGGGAGTTGTATGGTAACTGGCTTCATGGTTGGGTAACTAGAGCAGATGGTAATTACATTACAGGGTACTTTGGGTGGCAGTCGTATTAAAAAAAAAATGTTTTTAATCGAATCTGCATGCTTGGTGATCTGGCCCTCTTGTCCTAACACTGGTGACTCTTGGGGGAGGGTGGTGTATTACATTCACTTAATGGCAGTAATTAAGAGTCATGGCAGTAATTAAGAGTTATTGATTTCTTTATTTTACAAAGGCATATTAACATTCTTCTGCCAATGTGCAAGATCACTTTAAATGTGATAGTTGTGACTTCAAGGCTTCAAGTTATGGCTGCTTGGTCATAAATGAGTTTGGCAGTGGTGCATTCCTTCCAGGGTTGGCAGGGTAGGTTGTCTTTGAGGATGTCTTTGAATGTGTGTCATGTATTTTAGATGATATGTCTTTTTCTTTCTTGCAGATGGGGATTTTGGAATGCTGCTGCAGTAATTTGGAATAGGTGGGTATAAGGTGCAGCCTTTTTTCTTTACATTTTAGAGGATTTACTTTTCCCCTTTTCTTTGTAGATGGTGGTGTGATGGTACCGGTGGTGGCGCTACACAGTGAGTTTGCAGATGATGGAAGCAGGGTAAGTGAGGATTGGTACACAAGGTGGTCTCTGGTAATTTCCCTTGTTGGGTTATTAAGGCAAGATAGAGTGCTGTGATCAAGTAGCAGGGGAGCTGATTATTGCATTGGAATGTGGGGCAAGTTAGGTAGAGGTAGGTAGGGGACTAGGCTGAACCTGTTGGGGATGGAGTATGGGGTTTGGGGATCCCACAGGAGGAGTAGAGTCACATCATTCATAGGAGCACAGGAACTTATTAGGCTAAAGCTCCATTGCTCTTGCAAGTCAATTGACTTCAACACCCTGCTTTCAGGTGGGTGGACTCTTGGGGGTTTTAGTTACTCATCCAGTTGTTTAAACCGTATCTTGGGGGAAGGGCCAAAGATGAGTTGTTCTTTGACAGAAGGCCTGAGGAGTTCCTAATTTATGGTTGTTGGGGTGATACGTTTGTCCTTTGAGTAGGTAGGGTGATTGCCATTTGGTAATGAGTACACTGGTGGTGTTTATGGTTGGGCACATAGATTACTTCATGGTTGGACTTAGGTGAGTTTTCAGGGACTATGTCAAGGGGTTTTGGTTCTGGATCTTAGGGTTAGGGCATTGTTTTGGAGTTAGTCTATTCCCTGCAATAATCAGGTTACTGTACATATAGAGTCATATAGTTTAGTGGGCTAGTGTGAGATGCTATAGTTGACAGGGTCCTGGGTTCAAGACTTGTTAAGGGTGTTCTTTGGCAGGCTGCAGAACTGTGTTCAAGGGGTTATAGTATCTGTGGCACTTGTTATGGCTCTAGGTTGTCATTCCGGAAAAGTTGAGCCATGGTTAGTGGCTTGAGGGAAGTGGACTAAAGGGAATGTATTCTCTTGGAGTGGAGGTTTCAGTGGTACAGTGGGATTATGGGTAATCCTACTTTATTTGGTTTTATCAAGGCATTTCAGTGCTAGTAGGTCCAGGCGTGGGGTTGATCACTGGGCTCTAAGGGAATTTACAGATGATGGGTACACCAAATGATGTTTGACTTAACCCTTCCCTTTATGGGAGGTTGTTGACTGGACAATTTTAGTTAGAAGGAGGGGGACAGCCTAGTCAGGCTGGTTGGTGGAGAAGAGGAACAGGCTTGCCCTCTTCTGTTCCCCCTCCGGTGTGTGGAGGTTTATTCCAAGGATTTGTGGAAAAGAAATGAGCAGCTGGAGGAAGTTTGCTGAATAGGTAAGCAAACAGAGATAAGGATGCTGCTTATTTGGTTGGTATTTTGGTAATTTGATGAATGGTGTATTAAGCAAGCAAAGGTTTGGATGCTGCTTACTGGGCAGTATGAGGGGGTACACTGTCCTGATTAACATTACAAGGAGGTTTATAAGTAAGGTAAGCGAGCAAAGGTATGGATGCTGCTTACTGGACAGGATGAGCAGGTACTCTTTCCTGATTAACATTATAAGGATGCTTATGATGTGCTTAGAATCAACTATACTATGTCCAGTTGTAAATAAATTGGTACTCAAAGTTATGGAAGTTTAATAAAGGTCGTCAGATGTCATTTGGTGTGATGTGTTTATTGAAGGGGACTGGGACAATGTTATTAATGGAATTGTTAAAACTCTGATATAATTTTAATTGCAATATCTTACATTACTACATTGTTAGGGAACCAGTGGGACTGTATTACAGTGTTTCAGTTAGATTATCTAACACTGTTACATTATTAAAGGGACTGTTGCAACATACATGGTTTCCAATGCCACTACAGCACAGTTGTCATATTGTTTCTCAGGACAGCACTGTTGAATTCAGGACTGTCCTGTAACCACTGGAACAGCTAAAGATTTTTGTTTTTAATGTTCCATATGGACAGCTTGCATTGCTTGTTGCTGGTGCTATATCAGTCTGATTCTTATTGTTTGATTTACAGGTTTTCAATTAATGGGTGTTCCACCTCTATGTGTACATTTTCTACAAAGGACTGCTATTTTCAAACCACATTTCTTTGATTGCCTGCAGAGATATTTTACATGTTTAACTGTTATTGTTACTTCAATTCCACCTGTACTTTTTTAGTAGATTAACATCACATATATTTTGCTAATAGTTTCTTTTTCCATTGTAGATCTATGCCCCCCCCCCCCTTGAATGACTACCTATAGATACTGGTTTTCAGCCTGTTGTTATGTAGTATCCCTTTCCACAGCACTGATTGTTTACCTCTTTTCTTTGTTCTGCATGAGCTTTACAAATCCATCCTGTTGTTTAAAGTACAAACAGCAAAGCAACCTATACCCAGCATCTTACTTGTTTTCTGAAGATGATCTAAAACTCGTCTCTTGGATATCTGAAGGTACAAATACAAGAAGCTAAGATAGTTCTGCTTGATGTATTGGTTATATTTTATAGTGCTACTAAGTTTATCAATGCTTATAGTAGTAAAAGGGAAATAATAAAAGAGTATCAACTGATATAACAGACGGGCAGCAAGAGGTGGTCTACACAATAGGGAGCATGTTCTGAATCAGCAGCTACTTACAGTGAGGGCTTTGCAATGGTACAGACTGGCTGAGGTATGAGACAGGAAGCACAGAAGATGTCTCTCAACAAAGCAAACTGCACAATTTGTGAACAGCACAATTTTCATTTTTGCTGACTTCCCCATGCTTTAGGGTTAATATGCATGGAAGAAAGGATGCTATTCATTGTTTCTGTAGTTTCTACAGGACACTTGACACAGCTTTATATTCTATGTCTATATGCTTGTTTGTGTGTGTTGTATTGGAAAGTTATCTGTACTAGCATTTATTTTCCACTTCAGTGGGAGTTTCATTCACTGAGGCTTTGATTTTGTGATATGAATGTAAAGAAAAAGCATGTGGTGAATTTGAAGATAGAGCAATTCCTTTGGAAATCATGCAAAATGAGCAAACGGCATGGCAAACAAATTCCATCTGTAACTAAGAACAAAAGCAACACAGTGAGCAAACGTGTTGACTTTCCATGCCTGTGTGACCATGAAGTTAGTAAAAGTAAGGTTTGACTTCACCTCCATGTGGGAGTGCTTGGAGGTAGCCTCCATCAAAATATGTTTTGTGGTGCCTAGCTATTCTTTTTCTTTGGTTGTTGTAGTACAGCTTTGTGACACTGAGTTCACATGTTTTAGGTTTCAACACTTGTGTGTATCCTTTGTACTGGAAAGTTATTTGGAACTGCTTTCACTTTCAGTTTTTCATTTTGTTGGATTTGTGAATTTAATCTTATAAAATATGTAAGAAAAGACATCAAGATCGTGACCTGAGAAAATGAGAGTAAATACTATTTAAGAATAAATATTTCAAAAAAAAGGAAAGCTAAACATTTCTTTGACTTCCTGAAATAAACTTCAGGTTGCATTTTAAATCAATCCTCCAGTTATATAATATAGTCTTGACACCACAAGCTCAATGCAGAAAGTTGTAAATCACCTAAAAATGTGTAAGCGTGATATGGGCTTCCCTGAGTCAGATTATTTGTACAGACCTCACATATGTGGCATACATACATATCAACTGCCATCTCAATACACACACACACACACACACACACACACACACACACACACACACACACACACACACACACACACACACACAATTTTGAAACATGTATACTCTAAAATAATATTTACTCCTTATGATTACTCTAAAATATTTATTTTCAAACCAGATGAAGTATTTTTCAAGACAGAAGACATGGCTATTAAACCATCAGTGGATAAGAAGGAGTTGTTAATAAGTGCAAAAAAGAATAAATGAAATAAAAGACATCAGAAAGGAAATGAAAAATTGAAATCTCAAATCTATATTAAAAATAAAGGTATCAAATTGAACATTAGTAACATAGGAACAATATTAGGCAAGCAATCACGGGGACTTTAAAATGCCTAGTCACGTGCACCACAGTGGCACAGCAGATATCGTTGTTGCCTCACAGCAAGAGGTTCCCCAGTTCGCCTCTTGGCTGGGATGCCTTCTGTGCAGAGTCTGCATGTCCTCCCTGTGTTCACCTGGGTTTCCTCTTCATGCTCCAGTTTCCTCCCACATTCCAAAGTCTTGCAGCAGATGGATTAGACACTCTAACTTGGCAATAGGTATGAGTGGGCATATGAGTGTGTGGTATGGAAGAAATACTACTGCAGGGTTAGCCATATGGCAGTGTAAACCTTGACTGCAGATGACTGTCACTGGTGAAATGACACCCTGATCCCATGTACAAAAATTGGGAAAAAAGGGGATGTGGATAGATGAATGAATACACATTTATGAAGATACATTTAAAAGTTCTTGCCAAGAGTGCTCACCTTCCCGACCGACCTAGGCTGCACGTGATAACCATGCTGTAAATCTGTGTCTATCCATCCAGTCATCATGACTAGCCTTAAAGGTAGCCAAAGTAATACTTTGTTTGACTGATTGTGGTAAATGATTCCATGAATATGTTGAGATAGGCTCCTATATATCCAATGAGTATTGATTATTTACTGACATATTTTTAGATCCTTAGTTCAGGTGCTTGTTGAAAAAATGGTTTTGCAAAGAAATAAGAGATCAAATAGTTGTGGATTTTTCATGACTCAAAAAGAGACAGAGATCACCTTGTAGTATCCTGTAGGGCAGCAAAAGGAAAGTTTTGCTAATCAAGCAAGATAAGTGAATGATTTAAGGCTCAGTAATATGCTTGGATTTGTATATATTATAAGGGGCATTGTTTTTAAGAAAATTTTTATTAATTTAACATATTTACAATATATATACCCAGAAAGGAAGAAATTCAACATCACATACTATTATTCAGTGTTAGGAATACATTGAATCATCAAGGTATATTATTAACACATCAAGAGTCTTGGCATTTCAATAGCAATATTCCAACGTTATTCCAACTTCAAAAGTTTTAGTATGGTTTATAGATTTTGTGCTGATCACTTCTTTTTCAGTTTTACATAGTGCTGCTGAAAATTTTAAAAATTCTTTGACTGTAGGAACTGAGTATGATTTTTAGTTTTTTGTAATAACTTTTCTAGCTACTGCCAGGAGACTCCAGAACAGTTTTTGTTGTTTGGCTTTTACAGATAAAGGAAGTGGACTATTCATTAGTATTATTCATTTAGTTAAAGAACAATTATCAGACCATACCCTCTTAAAAACATACTTATCTCTTTCCAGTATACATTTAATTTTTTACAATCCATAAACATGCGTGTCTAGTCAGTTTTTACATCTTTACTACATCATCAACAGACTGAAGAAGTCATCCTACTAAACTTAGACATTTTATAGGGAGTAACAAACATTCTATGTGTGTGTATATATGTATATATATATATATATATATATATATATATATATATATATATAAATAAATATATATATAATCTATATATATATATATATATATATATATATATATATATATATATATTTCTACATAAAAGCATTCCAGTATAAATGTGAAGATGTTTGACTAACTGATTCAAGTAACAAAGTTTTATTCTTGCCATCTATTGAGTTACTCATCCACTACTATCTCAAAAGTTTCATAATTTTGCATCAAAATTATTATTATTATTTATAATTAATTTATACAACTCGGGAAAGCTTCCTTTGTAGGTCAATTTATCCTTGATGATAGTATTTCCATAGTTATATAATGGGGAATAATGTTCTGTTCCTTTTCATTCATATTATTTACAAATTAATTTAATTTCTTACTGGTGGATAATATTAACTGGTTAACGGACTCAGCCAACTTATAATCTTTCATTAAAAATTCTTGCAACTTAGCTTTTCTTTTGTCAAAGCAATCAGACCATAATACTAATTCATTCCTTTTTAGTAAATGTATTTTAACATTGTTCTGAGTTGTATTGAATCTGGAGGTGTGAGCAATATGAAAGCACAAAAAAAATTCCATTTTGATATTAATAGAGTTGTTAAAACATATTTCTTAACTGTTTTAAGAATTGATTTCATACATCCAGAGTCTAAAGATTTAAATGAATTTCCTTCTAAGTTAAATTAGATTGAAATGAATTTTCTTCTAAGGTAAATTTTATTAAGTAGATGAAAGTATTGTTACATATTTCTAATTTTTCATATTTGATAAACTTATAAATATTTAGTAAAATCTGCTGCTGAATGGTTTGGGGGCCTTGTTTTTTAATGATGAGTCTGATAAGGGAAGTGTACAATAGTAGGAAGACTTCTTTGTATCATGAAGACATTACCATGAATATGAACCGAGTCAGGTAGAAAAATTTCCTGAGTTTGATGGAAGCATGATGATCAAATGAGAGGGAGTTATCCACAAAAGTACTAGGTCTGTGATTACCATATATTTCTGAAGAGGAGTATCATTTATAAGACATCTAGTTGGACAAGCCTTTTGATAATTGCTGACATGCTACGCACTTTTGTTTTTAGTTTGAGATCATTTTCAATGCATTAGGTATCTGCATATTCCAATCCTTGCTGGAGCTGTTTAGTATCAGTAGATGAGTGAATAACAGTGCTCAATTTGCAGTCATTCCCACTTCTGGGATATTGGCTTGTATATCTATACAATAAATGACAAATAAGAGGTGACCTGGTGCTAATTATTATTGTATCCCACTAGTTACAATTTTAAGTTCGGAAAAGGTACTGACAGCTTTCACATCTTGAAGTTGGTTGGATAGCCAGTTTGCAATTCAGTGGTGACAAAGGTGTTGACATTAAGTTTGTCTATACTTTCATAATACCAGCATGGGGGAATAGCATCAAAAGTGTTGTCCAGAATGAGATAAGCAGCACACAAAGTGATCACTATCCACAGCCTCTGTAACCTTTTCAAGGAAGTTTACTGGGTTCAGGTGACATGACATACCCTTCATAAAACCAAACTGATTGGAGGCTAGCTCAATTAAGTTGCCTATGTATACATAAATAAGTCCTGCTATGATATGTTCCACAACTTTGTGTATTAGGCTGCTAATGCTGATGAGCCAGTAATTACCCAGGTCTGTAGCATAGCCATCCTTGTGGAGGACAGTCACTGTGGCTGTTCTCCAGACATCAGGCACAAACCATTTGAATAGGTTGAGGTTAAAAGGGTTAAGTAGAGGCATGGATAGCACATGCTTGGTGCATCATGACAATGCAGCCTGGTATGTTATCAGATTTCATGGAAGTAGGGGGGCGTGGCCAAGGATGAACACAGGATAGCAGCAGATTTCTTCAGCTCCACCACTTTCATTACACTGATAGGAATTAATTACTTATAAAATTAATTTTTGAAGTAATTTTCTTTCTAAATATGTTTGTTTTATATAGTTCTTGAACTATATCTAAAACTGAAAGGAAATTTTAACAATATTCCTGTCAGAAATCACTTTGGAAATTTTCCTGTCAGTTTATCAGTCTGAAATGAGTTCCAGTAAGACAAATTCTCAAGACTCCAACATCAAGAAAGAACTTCAGTCTCTGATAACTATAATCCAGCAACTTACTGCTAAGATGGATAAAATGGATACTAAAACTTGATACCTTCATAGAAAAAACTACAAAACAAATAGACTTGTTACATATAGACCTGCAACAACAGAAGATCCAGATGACAGGCATAGAAGAAGCTGTGAATGACATGGAAAATAGAATCCAAGAAGAGGAAATCAACATTGAGTTTCTGCTGAAACAAAATACACATTTGCAAACAAAGCTGGATGACCTGGAAAATAGATCTAGGCGCAATAACATTAGGATTTTTGGACTGCCAGAAAATATTGAAGGTAACAATATTACTTCGTTTTTAACAACATGGCTCCCTAAAACTTTAGACTTACCAGAAGCATTCTCTTTTGGTATCGAAAGAGCACATAGATCTATAGCTAATACTAACTCTAACAAAGACTATCCTAGATCAGTTATAGTTAGATTTCTATCATCTTTTGATAAAGAGATGGTTCTTAAATCTGCTTGGGCTAAAGCTCCTGTTAAGATTAATGAGACAACTGTGCATTTTGACAATGACTATTCTTCCTTGGTAATAGCTAAAAGAAAAGTTTTTCTGCCACTAATAAGGGAGCTTAAAAAAGCACAGTTTAAAACATACCTTCTGTTTCCTGCCAAGCTAAAAATCTTCCTTCCTGATGGTCCTAAAATTTTTAATGACTTAGACTCTGCTTTACTGTTTATCAAAAAAAATAAGATTTTGGATAAAATAGAGGAAATGGAATGGGCTAGTCCTTCATTAAAGAGACTGGCAACTGAAACTTCGTGGAAGACTTCAGAGAAAAAGAAGAGACTAAAAAAACAAATGATTTGTTCTATGTTTTTTTCTTTTTTTCTCTCATCATTTTACTTCATTATTAATCTTTTTAAATATAGTTCCTGCATTTCCAGAAAGCCACAAATATTCTGAAAAAGATTTAATCAAAGTTATTTTCTGTGTGCAAAGAAATGTTTTGTTTCATAACCAGTCAAAATATCTGAGGAACTAATAACAAGCTATTATTCAATTTGTTTCTCTTTCTGAAAAAGAGAAGTAAGGTCATTAATTTGATACATTTTTTTTCTTTTTTTTCTCCTTTTCTTCTTTTCTTTGTTTAAACAATGACATTCTATTTAGATTATGTAGTGCGTAAAGGGTGGGGAGGGCAGGGAGAGAAGAGTAATGAAAATATGATAAATGGAATAATAACATATTTATTCCTTGTAAAAGTTTATATGTTCTTCAAATGGTATTCCTAATTATACTTTCTTGATTATACTGCTTATGCTTGTTTGTAAATAATCTGTCATGCTTTAACTAATAATAATTAGAACTAAATAATAGTAAATAATATGTTTTATTTTTAACTCTATTAATATAAACAGTAAGTAATATTCCATTGTATATACTTCTTATAGCTTTCTCTTACATTTTTTTATTTCTGCTTTACACTCTTTTATTTTCTACTCTTTTTCTTTTCTTTATTCTTTCTCTTTATTTTTTTTCATATTAATATATAGACATGCTTTTGATCATATAGACACAGTAAATAATAAGATTTGCATAAAAATTGAATTGGGACAAAATATTGAGTTTTATTACTTATTAATAACTTTGGGCTTAATTTCACTTACATAGAGGCTGTAATAACCTGTAAAATACATCGCAAAGGTTTTGTCATGTTTAGATGCATTTACACTGCTAAATGAATGTTTGTCACTAGTTTTTAACAAGTTTCCCGCCAAAATGTTAAGGGAGACAATCTGGGATGTGGGCTACCTCATGAACAGTGTCCTTGAGTTGTTTTAAAAGCTTCAACTCTCAGAATTCTCACAGAGAAGCTGAAAGCAGTCAATTTGACCTTGTACCCAGATATCACGCTGACACATCGCAGATTCAGGAAGAACACTCTACCAGGAAGTAGAACTGATGCAAATGCAACTATGTGAAGGAAAATGAACTCGTTAACATTTAAATGTGAGATATTTTATATAATTACTTAAATATCTATGTTATAATTCATAAAATATGTCAGTTATAATGATTTTAAATGATGCAGTTTCTTGTAGTAAGTAAATGTCTTATTTTAGAAAGCATAGAAAATGAAACATTTATTCAAGTGTTTTTGAAAATCTACTTGACTGCAGCATACTAATCTGTGTTAAAAACTTATGTTCCAAACATATACATTACTATAACTCATTTAATTCATCTGATTGACAAGCATAAATAACTTTATAACTCTATTCTGGAAGAAATTGTCATGTGATATATTTTAAAGCAGTAGTATAGACATACAAAATACAGATGGCTTTTTTTACAATAATGCAAGTGTTTCTGAGAATTTGCATAACTATGCAGTATGATTTATAACAATTTCTATAAATATAATATTTTATTCTATTGACAATAATGAGTATGAGTAAAATGCTCATATACAAGCAATTCAAGGTTTTTTTGGAAGCTGTTGACTGCATTTACATGACAGAAAATAGATGCATCTTAATATATGTAATGTCTGAACCATATTAGCCAAAGTTTTTGATTTAAATGAATGTTAGGACTTATTTTTACATACTTTAAATAAATTAATATGTAAATATGCCTTTTTTTTCTCTCTCTCTCTCTCTCTTTCACTCTCTCTCCCTCTTTCACGTCTTTTATTTCTCTCTCTCCTCTTGGTTCCTAATATCAAGATTATTTGAATGCTATTTGAATACAAGTGTATTATATTACATAGATGTATATAGTAGTATGAATAGTTTAAAAAAAAAAAGTTTATTTTAGTTTATATGATGCTGTTTTATCAAATAGTCTTGTCTTGCTAGATAATTGAATTGAAAGCTGTTAATTTAAGTTAAATATAACCAGTATTAAATTGATAAGGTGGTAGCTGAGGTACTGCTGCTTAGGGTAGGGGGTTAACTTGAGTGGTAAATACTACTCTAAGTTGGAGTTTTTAACTCCAGGCTGGATGCAAGGTTTAATCCTTACATTATTTTCACTTGTTCATTGTTATATGTATATAGTTTTGACATCCACAATATATTTTGTACACTCATTGTCACTACAAACAAAATTGAATCCTATACAAAATCCCATAAGAGATTCAATAAATACAGCTATATTTAAAGGTACACCTAAAGGAGGAGATGTAACATTACTTATGTTGTTATTTGTTATTTTGATCATAAGATTCTTAAGTTTTAAAAATGCCAAATGACATCTTTAAAAGGAATTTCTTTAAACATTAATGGATTGAATAATCCGTGTAAAAGGGCAAGCCTAATAAGATACATTAATTTACATAAGGCCAACTTAGTCTTCCTGCAAGAAACCCATCTCTTGAAAAAGATATTGATAAACTAGCCACAAACAAATATACAGTATTGGTTAGTTCAGAGCACACTCAGAAAAAGAGGAGTGGCTATTTTATGGAATAAAAGTATGCCCATTCCTAAAACCATTAAGTCTTATCAGGATGACAAAGGAATGTTTTGTATGGTTACAATACATATTAATGGGAAGACTTACACTTTAATTAATGTATATTGGATACCTGGAATTGGTATTAATGCAGTGAAACATCATCTTGATAAGATCATATCATTCTCTATAGGAGATATTATTTTAGCTGGTGACTTTAATTGTATACTACATGAAAGTGATACTACCACTATAGGAAAAAGAAGAATTACATCTAATGCAAAACATTTAAATGATTTTGCTAATTCTTATCATTTGAATGATATTAATAATCAGATAGATTCAAAATCATTACCATACACCTTTTTTTCTAACAGATACAAAACTTATTCAAAAATAGATAGGGTCTTTATTTCTAACCAGATGGTAACAGATTTAATTAATTCCAAAACCATTTCATGTCCTATATCTGATCATAATTCAATTGTTTTTGAATTCATGATAAAAATACTCATAATGTTCAGATCAAAAGGATACCAGCATACTTAACTCAACTAAAAGACTATAAAGAATATATACTTTCAGAAGTAAAACATTTTTTAGACATAAATAATACTCTTGAAGTCTCCATTGTCTATGTTTGGGATGCCTTAAAATCATATCTATATGGACAAAGTATCAGATGGTATAATAATAAAAGGAAATCTTGGGATAAGGAATTGTTAGATATTCAAAGTAAATTAGACTCTTATAAACATAATAATAAAGAAAATATGGACAAGAAAGTTATTGAAGAAATAAACAAACTAAATGAGAAATACAAAGAAATTTTAACTCATAAAGTTAAAATAACTTTAGAGAATACAAGTTTTGTCTTATTCAATAAGCCCCAAATACTTACATAGACTTAAAAATAAAACAAAAAGGTTGAATAAACAAAACTATATCAAAGAAATCTTTTCTCTAAGGAAAAAGAAGAATGTTTCTAGTATACCAGAAATACCAGATGAATTTAGAAATCACTTTCACAAAATTAACCATAATAACATTAACATGGAACCTAAAGATAAAATAAAGGAGTTTATAACCACAAACATGAATAAAAAGCTTAATAAACAACAGATTAAACTATTGGACAAAAGTATTTCATATACAGAGGTTATTACACAAATAAATAAGCTTAAATCAAACAAAGCACCGGGTAATGATGGTATTATACCAGATATATATCAAATCCTTTCTAAAAGTACATATTCATTAATACATACGGTTTTTATTTTGGCCCAAACTGAGTTAATAACCCCCCCCCCCCCCATCTTGGCAATATACATTTATTTCACCAATTTTAAAACCTAATAAAGATCCAACTAGATGTACTTCATATCGGCCCATCTCATTACTTAATGTTGATTATAAAATGTTTATGAGTATTTTTGCTGATAGATTGAAGACAATCATCCCCGGCATTATAGATATAGATCAGACAGGCTTCATTGTAAATAGAAATACTTTTGATAATATAAGAAGAACTTTAGCACTAATTGATTTTGCAAATAGGAAAAAGAAAGATTTAACACTTATTAGTCTTGATATAAGTTCAGCATTTGATTCAGTAAGTTGGGACTATCTGTTTACCTTACTGAAGTGCACAAACTTCTCAGATGCATTTGTAAATATAATTGAGCATTTATACAAAGGAACATTGGCTTATATTAAGGTAGGAACATATGTTTCACAAAAAATACCCATTTTTAAAGGTACAAAACAAGGATGTCCACTTTCTCCACTATTATTCACTTTAGTAATGGAGCCTTGGGCTAATTTGATCAGAAACAGTACTGACATAGAGGGTTTTGAAATAGATGAAAATACAACATCCAAAATTCAACTTTTTGCAGATGATGTTCTAATTACATCAGCAGGATCTAATTCTTCTATGCAGTCTCTATTTGATAACATGATGAATTTTAAAAGTATTTCTATGTTTAATATTCAATGAAGAAAAAACTAAAATACTACCTATATATACACGAAAAAATATTCTC
This sequence comes from Protopterus annectens, assembly GCF_019279795.1. Lineage (NCBI taxonomy): Eukaryota > Metazoa > Chordata > Ceratodontiformes > Protopteridae > Protopterus > Protopterus annectens. The sequence continues at coordinate 550,698,354 of NC_056748.1, forward strand.
ATTAGTGATTTTACTAAATATGTACCCAATTCAGGTCAGATAACTTATTTAGGTATAATACTATCTAAAGATATTAAATCTATTATATATAATAATTATAATACCTGTTTTCTTAATATACAAAATCGTTTTAATACCTGGAATAATATGTTTTTTACTATGGAGGAGAGACTTACAATTATTAAAATGATAATATTCCCCAAGATTTTATACTTAATACAATCAATAATACTTCCACCTACAAAAATAATTATCAAGAAACTGAATACACTAATGTTAAATTTCCTATGGGCACCTAATAGACCTAGGATTGCATTAAAGAAACATACTAATAGCTGGTCTCAAGGGGTATTTCTTTTCCAGCCTTTAATTTATATACTATCTCTTCTATTGTAAAAGGTATTACTTTATTAATAGATCAGTCATATGTCGCAAAATGGAAAGATTATTGGGAGCTAATTAGTATGCACTTCATGAAAATCTCCTTAACACATAAAAATATGATTGTAAATAACTCCATGTTATGGTTACTAAAGGAATTTTGTACTTCACCTATTACACCTAAACATATGGTTTGTTACCCATTAAATATTATTATTAGCTATCGTAACTTTATATTCATGCACCCTAAGTATAGGGAATGGAATTTTATTATATTCCTATAATGTATACTCAGGGTATGCTTTTGTCATCTACTTCTGAAGGAACTCATTTAGCTATAGATAATGATCTAAAGTACTGGTATCAGTTGATATCTGATAATAAAGTTAAAAATCTAGATTTCTTAAAACAAGAATTTGATCTAAGAGAAACTTGCTGGTTAGAGGTTCAGACCTTTAGACAACATCTCATTAATAAAATAGATCTAATGTCTATAACAGTTAAAGAATCTATTCCAACACTGATTGATTACTTGATATTAAATTTACAACATAAAGTTTCTGATAAAGGTAAACTTTCATACATACATAAAATTATCAGACAAGAAACTTTTTACAGTGTAGATACATACTGGAATTATTTCACTTCTATTAACGGGGACCCACCAAATCAACAAGATAAACAATATATATTGGAATCTGCCTATAGAACTACGTCTTCCATTGTCTGGAGACTTTATACATCGAAATTTTTACATAGATCTGTTTATACACCTTTGATGATGAATAAAATAAATAATAAAGCTAATCTATGTAAGAGATGTAATGTAGAAATTAATGCTGACTGGGCTCATATGTTTTATGACTGTATAAAATTGAAAGAATACTGGAAGTCAATTAATGAATTTTTGCAGGCTTTTTTTACAGATAATTTCATTATTTCTAAATCTCTTATATTATTCAACACACCTGTACCTCAAAGTGTTAAAAAGGTTAAGCTTCCCTTGTTATGGTCTATTCTAGCAGTGGCTAGGAAAATAATAACCAGAAATTGGATTTCAGATACACCTCCTTCGTTCAATGAATTTAAAAATGTTATGAATATAGTGTGCCATATGGAAATAAACACAATTAGGTCAAGAACAACTAGAAAAACATCTGATTATATTGTATGGGATAATTTACAAAATTTGTTAAAAAAATCCTAATTTCAATAACATGGTATTTTAGTTTAATTAATTGATCTGATTGTAGTGGATGTCTTTGTAAATGCTTTAGTTGTTTTGTTGAATGTTATAATCATATCTATTTTTAATTACTTATATAAAATTGTTATGATATTTCTCTTGTATGTTAAAACAATAAACCTGTTTTGAAAAAAAAAAAAGATTTCATGGAAGTAGTATTTTAGGCCTTGACACGGATTCCCAGACTTGTTCTAAAGTGATTTTAGGGAAACTAAATTTTCAGGGATAACAGTGGCATTAATGGGAGTAGGTGAGTACAGTTAGTACTTAATGTGTCTGCTAATATATTGGTTATATTCTTGAGATCAGAATGTGTGATATTACACATGAAATCAGTGAATTATTGGAAATAATTCCTGAACATTCTGACAAAACTGAAGAAAGATCTACAGTCTCCTTTGGTATATGTAGTGACCTTAAGTTTGCACTCTGCTTTACATTTTCTAATACTGTTCTTAAAATCCTGGGTGGCATGTTTCATTATAGTCTTGGGTTTAAGGGGTGGGTATTTCTTACATGTTTTCTTTATTTCCTACTTTTGTTATATATTGTATTCATATGGGAGCTCCATCAAAGAGGTCTGTGCCTAAAGATACCATCACATTGAGGTCTTAACTCTCCTACAGAATCTCAGCTCCAAATATTCTCAAATAGGCCAAATGACCACTACATGTGTATGCTTCAAGCATTATATGTAATCATGGACCTTTTGAAGAAAATACATTATCACATAACTCTATCACTGGGGTGAATGAGTTTTGACACACATCAACCATTCTAATTTTTCCAACATGGATACAATTTTCTCTTTTTTTTTCCAGAGCGAGTATACAGGAGAATACATTTGTGGCAGTGTTCTTTTAACAGTGTCAAGAAATACAGAATGCAAATTAACTTTAATTACCCAAATTAGTAATGATCATGAGCTTAACTTGGTAGCATGGGAAGGTTTAAGAAGAGGACTTCTGAAGTTAAGGGTTTCAATACCCTTCTTGCTATTTTTAACTACATTAACAAACTAACTGCTAACAATACATTTTTAGCTAGAAGGCACTTCCATTACTTTGGATGAAGTTAACTTACATTGGTCATGTGTCAAAAAAAACTCTCACCAACTCATCCCAGTATTTCTTCAAGAAGGCATTTAGTATTACAATTGATACTATAGGCACTCAAAATACTTTCAGAACCCGTTCTTACTCGTCACTTGAACACCAGGCTTTAGTGATTACTCTTCACCACCATATGCTACAGGAAGTAGCCTATAATGACTTAAAAACATTCTGGAGTGATAGAACTGTAACACAACTCTTTTGAGTTCTTGCTAATCATTGTGGAAAAAATAATATCCTACAACCATTCAAAGGGTTTATCATCAGGGTTCTCTCTGGATTAATGCAAGTTCCAAAGTGACGTTTAAGTTGAGGGAAAAAGACTTGATTTGACTTCAAGAGTTCTGGAAATCTTCAAGATTGGTCCTACTTCTTGAGTTTAATGAATTAATGCAAAAGGATGATTAATGTGCCACAGTAACTTCATTAAATACTGACAGCTGTCCTTCCTTCACAGACCTATCCCTTCTGGAAATTATCTAACAGTAAAGAGTATGGAGAACTGAACTGTTACACAGCTTCTCAGTTCATTGTATTGTTGCTACCTACTTTCTGGGTATCCACTGTAAAAGGGTCCATAGTCTCAGCTCCCACTGGCACAGAGATTGTGGCCCTCACTATGATCTATGCAGCTGGACTTCTAGTACCTAACCTGGCACCTGTTGATCTAACTGAAGGAGGGAGGATACAGCAGTTCTCATGCATCAGGGGAAATAGTTGGGTTGTCCTGCATCTCTTAAAGAAAGCTAAAATGTTAGCTCTATGTACATAAAGTGTTAAGTGAGCATATGTGAAGACAGTATATTGTAAGAAAGCACAGAGGAACTGGAAGAAGTAGTGAAGCTGGTATCTGTACACAGGACATGGTCAAAATATATGGCCTGTGGGTAGCACCAGAGAAAGGAAAAAGTCTCAATAGCCAAGGATCACATCAATCTAGTGTTCAAATCTCACCTTCCACTACCACTTAAGAATTGCAGAGGCACCAAAAGGATAAAGACACATGGAAAAGAAGGCTCTCATTTGATGATGGGAATAAATGAATCAAAAAGACACATGGAGTCAGGGGATTAGATAATCAGAGTGATACAAGTGAAACCTCCTCTGGCCTGTTAGGACACCTGGATAATAAATGGAATGAAATTCCTTAATAAATGAAACAAATGCCCATGCAGTGATAATATTTGAAAAAAATTGATAGTATCCCATGTAAAAGTTCTATATGTATCGCAGATAACGGAATCACTGATAAAGGAATAATGACTAAGCAAAGGGACTTCTCTAACAATAAATGCAGACTGTGCATAGCTCATTGATTACCCTTTCATCAGAATACAAAAGCTCTCCTGGATATAGGTTCTGCTGCTGATGCTGTACACACAAACGTTTCCAAAATCCGATCAATTATTTTATGCTACAGCCCCACTGTGTTGAGAAGAGGGATAATGTTCTGATTACAACCCAGAAGACCCAAGTAGGGATAATGTTCTGATTACTACACAGAAGACCCAAGTAGAGATAATGCCTTGACTACAACCCAGAAGACCCAAGTAGGAATAATGCCCTGACTGCAACCCAGAAGACCAAGTAGGGATAATGCCCTGACTACAACCCAAAAGACCCAAGTAGGGATAATGCCTTGACTACAACCCAGAAGATCCAAGTAGGGATAATGCCTTGACTACAACCCAGAAGACCCAAGTAGGGATAATGCCCTGATTACAACACAGAAGTCCAAGTAGGGATAATGCCCTGACTACAACCCCGAAGACCAAGTAGGGATAATGCCCTGATTACAACCCAGAAGACCCAAGTAGGGATAATGCCCTGACTACAACCCAGAAGTCCCAAGTAGGGATAATGCCCTGATTACAACACAGAAGACCCAAGTAGGGATAATGCCCAAACTACAACCCAGAAGACCCAAGTATGAATAATGCCCAAATTACAACCCAGAAAACCCAAGTAGGGTAATGCTCTGATTACAACACAGAAGACCAAGTAGGGATAATGCCCTGACTACAGCACAGAAGACCCAAGTAGGATAATGCCCTGACTACAAACCAGAAGACCCATGTAGGGATAATGCCCTGATTACAACACAGAAGACCCAAGTAGGGATAATGCCCTGACTACAATGCAGAAGACGCAAGTAGGGATAATGCCCAAACTCAACACAGAAGACCCAAGTAGGGATAATGCCTTGACTACAGCCCAGAAGACCCAAGCAGGGATAATGCCATGATTACAACACAGAAAACCAAGTAGGGATAATGCCCTGACTACAACACAGAAGACCAAATAGGGATAATGCCCTGACTACAATGCAGAAGACCCACGTTCAAGTAGGGACTTGGGGAGTGGGAATGAGAAGCTTTCACCCACTTGCCCATCCTTGGGAGGGAACAATAGGTTGTTCTAGGCCAGCCACTTTTCCTGTAGAAGCAGAGACTTGCAGAATGATTGCAGAAAGAGGAATGTGAGCTTGGTATGCCAAGCCAGTAATGACAATTCATAGAGGGCATGTGTATGGTAGTATGCACATGTTAAGGAGGGCATATTATGATATCCCATGATGATGTAATTCTTACATCAGCCAGCTGGAGGGCAGAACTAGAAATAAAAGAGGCAAATGCCTCAACTGTTTGAGTAGATGAAGGTCTTCAGTGGCCTAGCCCTGAAAATGGACAGAAGAAGAAGTGGCAGTGGGAAATGAGGATGGGAGAGAATCACTGGTAATTGTTGCCTTCCTCTGTGGATCCCTCAGGTTACTAGTGTGGTTGGTCCACTGAAGAGCTGTATTAAGCTGGATGATCACTGGATGGCCATGGCACTGGCTAATCTTATGGCGGCCTGAAGACTGTCTCTTCACAACACTGGAGATATCCATTACAGGGGAACAAATGTGCTTGAGTTTAAATGGGAGAGACCTGATACTTGACAAGCAAAAGAACAAAAACTCTGAGGAAAAAAATATTGCATGGTACTCTCAAAATCAAAATGATAGATTGTAGGGTTAATGGCATATCTGACATGTATGTAAATGATTAGCAACTTAGCATTATGATTTAGGTTAATATGTCTGACATGACATCAAACTATATACACCTGACAAAGACAGTCCCTCAGACGTCATTCCTCAGAAGTCTGTCCTATTTCAACTACTTAGATTTTAAACAGTACATAGACTATACTAATTTAGCTGTGATACTGACTCCACTGTAGCACTTGAATGAGTTAAAGATAGTTCTTACAACTAGTTCATGGGGAATTCATTTTCCACTTAGCATAAGTAAAACACAGTTCTGTGTATTCAAAAATCAGTGTTGTACTACATTAGCTATTTCACCGCATAGAAACAACTGCCCTGCTAGCATATGTAGTGATCATATCTGTGAAAAGCCTAGGCATTAAAAATAATAAATTTATCTTCATGGCGTGTTGGGTGCTTTTGTGAAAATTAAAATTGTAGCATGACAAAACTGATTGTCTATGTAGCTGGTATAGATAAACACACTCACACACACACACACACACACACACACACACACACACACACACACACACACACACACACACACACATGTAAAATGTTCAAAATTCATGCAGAAAAATAAACCAGCAGAGTTCACAAGTCTATGATAAACCCAGCCCTAGCTCTGGCACTAGATTAGTTTTAGAAAGTTAACAATGTAAGTTGATAATGACAAACATCAGTTTACAAAAAATTTAAATACTTATAGGCCAAGCATTAGGCTTTGGAACATTAAAGACAACAAATCAAGAAACAACATAGATAATGCAGAGAGCATCTGTTATGTATCAAACCCAGAATCAGAACAACGCAGGGTAGGGGTATAAATGCTCTGGAAAAAATATCTGTATTGCAGATTGAAACCTGAAATATTTGTTATATTGTTGCAAAATAATTCACTAATAACAACACTGACCTTGGAAAGCAGCACTTTAAGAAGCTTTTAAGATGAGCACCAAAGCACAAGACAAGCTTGACCTTAAAATCCTGCCTGGGCTCAGAAAAAAAAAACAGATGTATGCATGAATGCTAAATAAAATTATGCTAAGACATAATTTGTTTTTGAGGGAGTATACAAACAAATTGTCATATATGTGTTTATGTCTTCTTATTGTATTCATTTGAAAATGAAGCAAACACATTAGGCCCAAGTCTGTTTTTGGGGTGACATGGCGGCACTCCCAGACTCGTACAATCCTCAAAGAGAAATTGTGAGAATCAAACCTTGGACCTCAGGAAGGAGCTCAGTGGTAGCTGACAGAGTTGTTCCTCTGCAGCAATTTGTTTAAGCAGCAACATGAAATGGGCCATCCAGGAACTGAAAGATTTGAACAGGAGGTCCAAATTTAAAAACAAATCAAAAGTATGCAATAAAACATGTTGCAATAAAACTTGCTTAGCAAACACTTTAACAAGGAATTATTATGAGTTGCATATATTTCACACAAAAAAAAAATTACAAACAAAAACTGTTGAGGTAAATAATTTAAAAACGCAGATGAGCCAGGAAAGGTGAGGCCCTAGGATTTTTGGAGTTATGGAGCTTATACAATGTATCTAGGATCCTCTCAGTTTAAGCTGCATAGAGATGTTTGAAAAGGAACATTCTACCGTTGTGGCACAGAGATAACACCAGCTACTATTGTTAGCCACAGCAAGGTCTAGCAGTAAGACCTGTGCAAACAGTCAGTCCTCCATTTTTGGCACTCCTTTGTCATGTCTGGAAAATAAAATAACCCCTTTCATTTTTTAGTCTTGTAATACTCATTTCATGTCAGAATTATAAAAGTAACCACCTTTGTCTCATTCCCTTCCTGGCTTCGTATTCTCTGATTGTCCCAAAATCATGATGAGTCCCTCTCATCACCGTTTAAACATAGTTATGTCCCAATAGTCTTCATCAAAGTTACTATCCCCTCCCCCCTATATTATCGCCATGAACAGCACAAATTCTAAATATGCACACCTCTCCAAGGTGACCTGTCCCCAGCAGAAGTATAAGTGAATTATAATCATGCTCCCCCCAGGTGTCATGTCCCTACCAGTAGTATAGAATAAATTACAGCCAACCCCCCTTGTCACAGCACACCGGCAATATAAATAAATGCAAACTAGACTCCACTCTAGGAACCGTGTCTCTACCAGCAGTATAAATAAATCCTAGCCACCCTCTACTTCAGGTATCATGTCTCCACCAGCAATATAAATAAATTCTAACCACTTTCCACTACACATACCAAATCTCCACCAGCAGCATAAATAAATTATAACCAAATTCTCCCAGATCTCATGTTTTTCATGAGCAGCATAAATAAATTGTCATTTTGCCACGATCTGAGGTGTCATATCCCTTGAGTACAAAAATAAATTATAACCATACTCCTCCAGGTCTTGTGTCTCCAGCAGCAGTCTAAATAGATTATAACCATATTCCAGTAAAGTGTCTTGTTCACAGAATGATTATAAGTAAGTTCTAATCACACTTTCTCACAGGTGCCATGTCCTAAGCTACAGTATAAATAAAGTATAACCACCCTCTTATGTCATACCTCAGCAATAGCATAAATAAACTGAAATCACATTCCCCTAGGTCTCATATTTTTCCAGCAGTAGTATAAATTAATTCTAACCATACTATCTGAGGTGTCCTGAAGTGCATAAATAAATTATAACCACACTCACAAGTTCATATGTTCATAGGTACTCACTAGCCTTTGATCCAGATCTTTATAAGTCTAGTCCTGCTTTCCCATGCTATTTTTACTCTTTGTAGTTTAAGTATGAATAACTTAGAGCAAAGCAAAACACTTACATATCACCCCATCTTACTTATCTAAACTTGGGGTGAATTTGCTGTTTTCCATCCATTCTTCCAGATTACAGTTGAATAAAATAAGGGAAGCACTTTGCTGTATGTGGAAATGAATACAAGTCCAAAGGAGTGGTATTTTCTGTGGTACATATTTACCCAGCCAGCATGTTCTATTTATGTCGCAGAAGAGATTAAAATTTCTCTTGAGCAGGTGTTTATGTCACCACTGGACTTGAAGATGTGCAGTAGATCTGAGAGGATAGGGTCTGTTGAGAGTCTGGATGCAAGGTAGAGATAATATCTCAATATCCTGCATGATACTGAGAACAGGGATAAGGCTTTGAGATGGCCAGTGTAATCTTTATGATTTAGGCCCTTGAGTTTCTTGGTGAGAAAGTACTGTAATAATTAAAGTTGTATTAAGTGCTAGAACAGGTTCATACAGAAGGGGGCATTATTCTCAATGAATGGACAAATAAGCGCTGAATACAGTGAAATACAGTAAAGTGATCATATCCTAGGACCTAGACACCATACCCTTACTAATATGATTCAAAATGAAAAAGGATTTTCTTACAATAGTGGATACATAATGATCAAGGACAGTGTTTTGTCCACACAGTTTCCCAGGTTCTTAACTACCATATCAGTTTTCATGGGTGGTGCTGTCAAAAGTTAAAGGGACATCATGCTTGCCAAGGAAGACTGTTATACATTTGTTGGCATTTAGTTTTAGTACATAGTTATGGTAGCAGCTATTTGTTTGGGAAAGGTTCTATTGGCAGATCTTGGTGTCCTATTTAGAGTTTATGACAGCATCAAGTTTACAGTTATCTGCAAATTTGTTTGGCTATAAAACCTTAACATTATTTTTGACCTCCAAGAAGTAAATACCAAAGATGAGTGGCCCAGGGACTGAACTCTGGGGTATACCATGAGTGACAGATCATGAAATGTTAACTGAGGAATTGCTTAATAAATGTTTGTAAATGCATACTTGACATACTCTATTGCTCTTCACTGGCAGAACAATAGAAACTGATTGTGTGTGCATAGGTCTGCAATTGTGGGCCTGTATACCTATTTTTAATAATTTCTTTTTATTGACTTTTTAAAAAATCTACAGTATTTAGCTAGGAATGGAATGAAACATTCACAAGCAATATGTATTTTTACAAATATCAATTGACATTAAAAAATGTATAAATATCAATTTGTTTCATATTTTTTGAAGAACAGTTCTAAGTTATCCCAGTAATCAAAATTAATAACATTACTTGTTGACCTTAATTTAATTTTGTTTTTTCTCTGTTTCGCACACAAAAAAGCATTTAAATCTAGACATTTATCAAACTAGGGTGGTGACTCAGATTTTATTTCCTTGTTTATAACTCTTCTGACAACTGACAAAAAAACTACATAATAACATGTATTGCTCATTATTGACTTCTTTAGAGATTAGCTGGTAGACAGGCATGGGCTTAGTATGCTGGGGTTGATTAAGAGATGTCACAATGTGAACCAGAATAACATTTAAAATTTTTCTTCTCATTCAAAAAAAGATTAATGCTCATAAAATGGTATTTATAAACTGTTTTACTTATTTTAATCAACTGATTTGATTCACCAAGATGATTATGCTTGCTGATATGCAATTGACTGTCCAAAGACATTTTCCAAAGAATTACTGGAATTTCTTGGATATGTGTAGTTTAACTGATATAAAAAATAAGAAGAACAATACATTGCTATTACAATCCATATGTCTGGTTTCCAGTAATATATACTGAAAACATTTTACATGAAAGTGTATCTGCACAGTATTTATTACCCAATATAAGATTTCCAAGTTTACCTAATCAATTTCTTCAACATGTTGGAGATGCAAAAAAAGATACCAAAGCTGACTGGTAACATATTTTTGTGAATTGTGACAAACTATAAACATACTGCAGGAAAATCAAGAATTATTTAAATGTATTTGGATAGTCAATCGCATATTAGCAAGAACAAACATCTTAGCGAATCAGATCAGTTGGTTAAAATAAGTAAACTAGTTTAAGTATAAATATTTTATGAGCATTAATCTTCCTTTGAATGAGAAGAACATTTTTAAATGCTATTTTGGTTCCCATTGTGACATCTTTTAATCAGCCTCAGTGTCCTATGCTCATGTTTGTCTACCAGGTAATCTCTTATTCCATGAACTTATTCCTGTATAGTTGATGCTGATCATGGATCCTAATGGTGTCCTGGGGGGCTAGGTCATCTTTGCATCTGTCCTGGGGGGGTCTTTACTTTATATGCCCTGGCCACTGCCTGCCCTGCCTCCCATACCCATTGATTATGTCCGAGGGCAACTACTCTTAACTGAAACAATTTTATCAAATAATCTAATTAATCATTCACTAAAATAATCATATAATTATAATTGTAATTGGATTGAAATTAAATATCTAGGAATACAAATCTACTCTAACATGTGCACATTTATTAATAACTTCCAAAAGGTTATTGAAGAAATGTCATACCTAATTCAAAAGTGGCATGACAATTTTCTCTTATTTAGCCATTCTTGTGGCATAGATGGATAAAGCCCTACCTATGGCTCAGTCAACTTGGGTTTGATTAGTGGCTCAGGTGACTGATGCAGCTGGGAGGGATGGACATTCTCATCCCAGGCAGAAGGACATTTGTCAATGATGTTCACTTATTTGAATCTTGATAATAGTTAATTTGGTAGCCTTTTTTTTTGTTCCTTAATTTTACTATTGGGAGCACACAGTTTTAGTATTTCATTGGCCCATTCTTTAATTCTATTATGGCACCATTTAACAATTTTACTAATAATATATTTTTAAGAGAGTCCTATAGCATATTATTATTTATTATTCAACTGTTGTTGAATGCTAAATATTCATCTATATTATTTATTTAGAAATTTCTTAACGTCTTCAAATTTAGACAAATATGTGGATACTCTATAACCAAGCTCATACCAACTGCATTGTGGTCCAATAATGAACAGGGATTGTTCTAACATTTTTAACTTTATTTGATAGATCTGTATATATAGATATATCTATATCTCTCTATCTGAATTTTGCCTATACATGACTGTGTACCAGACATAGGAATAATCCATAAAAATACAAAATCACATTCAGCTTTATATATATATATATATATATATATATATATATATATATATATATATACACACATATATATATATATATATATATATATATATATATATATATATATATATATACACACACACACACACACACACACACACATATATATATATATATATATATATATATATATATATATATATATATATATAAAAGCATTATTATTAGCATTACAACATTTATTAATACATTTTGAAGAAACTGTTATTCTAGGTTTAACTGCACTTCACATATTTAAAAAAACTTATATTTACAAAGCAATGAGAATCTTTCATTTTAGTTATTAATTTAGATGAATAGTCATTGCCAAATTTAACATAGAATTCACCAGTTTTGAGAGGAGGGTTAGACCACATAGTTTTTAATATTAGATGTTTCTCTGGGTTGGACATACATCTCTCAATAATTGATTGAGGTCTAATAGTTTTGCTTGTGTGAGGAGATATAAAAGATCTATATGCCCTCAATGGTAAAGGATAAGTTTAGATTTTTATGTAAACACGATGTTAGGAAACTTTGTTTTCTCCCTTATAATTTTCAGGTGTTCTGATATTGTTATCAGTATATATGTCTATTTTCCATGTCATCAATATTTTCAAGTAAGCAGTTGTTCTGTTTCTATAAAAAGTTTATTTGAATCTTACCCTCTAATAGTCTTCCTTCAAAATCATTTCTAGTTATATTGCTACTGCTGATTTTGATAGCTTGTTGCTTAACTGGATTTTTTAGAATATTAATTTGTGTTTTACTTTCTTCTTTGAATGAGCCCAGTTTTGAGCTAAGCTTATCCATTTTGATATACATATCCTGTAGACTGGTACTAAGAGACTTAATTTCCTTTTTTATTGAACTCTCATGTGACTTGGCTTTAAAGTAGCTTATTTTGGAGTGACTCTTCTGAAATATAATGACTTCTTTCTGACAGGAAATTTACAGTATTTAAAGAAATCAGTAATAAACTAGTATTCCTTGATTCTTAATTAACATAATCATAATATCTTCAATGTAAGTAGCTTTTAACAATAATGTTACATGGCTGCCTTCACTCTGGCATCTATTATGTATTTATTTATTTATTTATTTAATTAATTACTGACATTTGTTTACAGGGAAAATCCACTGGGCCAAGCTAAGCCATTTTCAGTGGAGGCCAGGGAAAAAATAGCTTCAAAGTACATACATAGAATACATAAAATTCAAAACATAATACATAAAAAGTACCTAAAAAATACATAAAATTGCAGGGAAAAGGCTAATACATAAACTATATTATAGAGTATGAATGAATACAAAGATGTATAAACAGAAAGATACGTAAAAAACAGTAAAACAACTAATAAATTGTACACGGTATAATACAGTGATATTTTGCAGAAAAAAGCTATTATATTTAAAAGTAAAGGAGCATATCATTTGAATCATCATTATTTAGATCAAGAAGTAGAAACGTGGAAGTATAGATTAGTGAGATGGCATATGGATAGGAGTTTATGATGGCATGGGGGTAAGGAGATAAGTAGAGGAGAAATCAGAAAAGGAGGTACGTGGGTATTAGTAAAAGTTAAAGGTCAGTAATAAGAATAGGGGAGAAGGAAGCTTAGTAAAGTTGTAGGAGAGTGGAAAATAGTGAGAGAAAGTTGGGGGGAAGAAGTAAGGAGTTAAGTGATGACAAGTGGGGGAGTTAGGTGAAAAGTTCATTGGGAGTTTAAAAATAAGAACGGAATTATGAGTGGAAAAAGCTGGATAGATTGAGTTTAAGTAATGGCTCAGGAGGGAATTGAACAGTTACAAATTCACATGGAAGAGAAGTGACTGTGCAGTGCACTTTTGAATTTAGAAGGACTTGGTTATAGGTGTACAGATGCTGGAAGATTATTGCATATTTTGGAAATAGTCCAGGAGTATAATAATTGACCTGCAGGTAGTTTGAGTCTATGTACTTGGAGAAGATATTGGTGTTCAGAACATTTCGGACACGCTTGATTGTACAGGGTAAAAAGGGAGCTGAGTGCTGGACAGTCCTGAGGTTTATATATAAGTTTATGAGAGGTTGTGTGCTGGAGGAGGACAAGGTAATGGGGGAGTTCAAGGCATTGTAGGTGCTTTAGGACAATACAATGATGAGTGGAATGGCAACTATCTGTTGCAAATTTTGCAATCTTATTATAGCATGTGTTAATTTAGCCATTGGGGAAGACTGCAGGTTAGTTAATAAGGGAGCACCGTAAGTTAGCAATGGTAGAAGGTATGATAGTGCTTGTTTAGAAGGGAGGGAGAGGAATTTATTGTGTCTATAAAGTAACCCCAGATTTTTGTGGGACTTGTTTATGTTATTTTGAATGTGGTGATCAAATTGAATGTTTTCATCAATAATTACTCCTAATAGCTTAGTGTGGGTTACTAACTCAATTTTGGTGGAGTTAAAGCAGAAAATTTCAAAGTCAGTTATATTAATGGCTGAATTTCTTTTGGGAGTGAAGATTAAGTTTTTTTAGGATTTAGAGAAAGGTGATTTTGTTAAGCCAGGTTTCTACTGTGGTAAGTGCTGCTTGGGTGATTTGCTTTAGAGTGTTTGAATTGTGGGCAGAGCAGACTATTGTGGAGTCATCTAAATACTGGATTAGGGAGGCCTGCTGGATAGCTTGGTGGAAATTATTAATAAAAATTATAAACAGAAGAGGGCCTAAAATTGATCCTTGGGGAACTCCAGTAGGGTTGTGAATGTAAGAGGAAATGGAGTCCTGCCATTTAACAGCATGCTCTCTGTTAGAGAGGTAGCTTTTGAACCAGTTAAGAGACTGGAGAGATAGGCCAATACTGGAGAGCTGGGAGAGAAGGATGGAAAGGGAGATAGTTTCAAATGCTTTTGCAGTCCACTATCTTGAACTGCGATTTATTGCTTTACTTTTAATTTTAAGTTCACCTTTCCTTGTTCATTCATGTGTTGAATGTTGATCAACGTAGGCTTGTTCCAGCAATTCATTTTGCTTTCTGTCATAAGTGTACTTTGAGCTTTTAGTTTGCATTGAAAATTAAAAAGTGAAATAATAAATCACAGCTCAAGACAGTGGACTACAAAAGCATTTGATACTATCTAGGCCACACACCCCTTAACACACCTATTTGTTGATTTCATCAGATCCAAACATAGTGAAAGTTTTAAATATGAAGGAAAAATGTCTAAGATGACACCCTTGCTCAGATTAGGATAAGCATGGTAGAAGTAGGTATGGAAACCAAAACAGAAGTGGACAAAAAGAGGTAGCAGTAGAAAGGAAGCAAGGAAGGAAGGAAAATAATATAAAAGAACATGGCCTGAAGAAATGAAAACTGAAGACCCAAAGTACACTTATGACAGAAAGTATAATGAACTGCTGGAACAAGCCTATGTTGATCAACGTTCAACACATGAATGAACATGGAAAGGTGAACTTAAAATTAAAAGTGAAATAATAATGGAAGATCAGGATAGTGGATTACATATGCATTGATTCACAAAATCTATAAAAATATGAGAGATACAGAGAAATGTGGATTCTGTAGTGTAAACAGTTTCACATCTTGTTGTTAGCTGTGATATACTTATGTCTGAGGGTCTGTATAGTATAAGCTACAATAATTTGTTAAGGTTGTTATACTGGACACTGCATATATATTATAATACAAAGTTTATTGGTTCATATGTTTATAGGAGATTACTAGGCTGACAGTTTTACCCAGATTTTAACCAATTTTCTATCCCTATGGAAAAGATAACAAGGGTCATCAAGCAGGGGTTTTGACAATTTTTAAAGACTGCCTCTGTCCATAAGGGACATGGGTGCCACCCCAGAAGTGAATGTGATCACTCGCCTCTAGGTCCACCTTTATGGGGTGCTATCAATGTTGTAATTTTGCAGGGGTATTTGATTTCCCAAAGGGTATTATTATGCACTTCTTTGCATTTAGTTTGAGGTCATGGCTTTAATACCAATCATTAATCTGCATAAGACCATTCTGTAAGATATCAACATTGGTTTGGGAGTCAATGATTTCCCCCAACTTATAGTCATCAGCAAACTTGGTCAGCTATAGGCCACCTACATTTGCTTTGACATCTGAAAAGTATATACCAAACAGGAGGAGGCCCAGCACTGAGCCCTGTGGTACTTCACTGTTGACTAGCCTCTTGCTAGATATGGAGTCTCCCACTCTAACAACATGTGTCCTCTCCATAAACCATCTGGCTATCCACCTGGTGACTTAAAGGTTTATGCCCAGGTTTTGTGGGTTTATCTGTAATATCTGAGTGGGATATTGTGTCAAATCCCTTGACCAGGTCAAGGTAGGTGGTATACACTGTCCTACTCTCATCCATAACCTTGGTGACCATCTCAAAGAAGTCTAACAGATGGAGCAGCGGCACTTGCCCTTGACAAAACTGAACTGGCTTAGGTCTAAAGTCTGGAGATTTCTAAATCATTGTTAATCAGGCCCATGGTTATACTATCCAGAGTGTTACATATGAGGCTAGTCAGACTTATGGGTTGGTAGTTTATTGTGTCCATTGATGCCTCCCCCTTGTGCAGAAGGATGACTGCTGCTGTCCTCCACTCTACTGGGACAAATCCTATCTAGAAACTGTGGTTAAATAAGGATCCAAGTGGGTCTGCTAGGTCATATTTCAAGCTATTTAACAGGCACCCAAGAATTCCATCAGGTCCCATCAATGCTGTGTTTCTAGCTTTAGATAGTGTAGTGATGACCTTTTCTTCTATGATAACAGGCAAAGGAATGATAGGGGATATTAAATGGGGACTAACTGTAGGTGATGAGAGGGTGACATTTCAGCTGAATTTATCATACAGCAAGTTTGCTATTTATTCTGGCTGAGTACAGGTAGTGCCACCTACAGCCAATTCAGTACATTGTTGAGTGTTTCCCTTAATATTTCGGGTATAACTGAAAAATGCTTTGTGGTTATCCTTTGCTTGGGAGGCTATTGTAGTCGTATTTAGCTTTTGAAGACTTGACTAAGTTCCCTTATTTGCTTGTTGAGAATAATGAGGGATTTTTTATCTGCTGTGCACCCAGCCAATTACTTCTAGACAAAAATGTCTTCCTTCTGTTGTATAGTCTATTTATGCTAGGGGTCTACCAGGGTGACTTGTTTTTTCCAGCTAGGTATGGGTTTAGTTTGGTCATGTACTGCTGTTTCTATGCAGTTGTTAAAGTGGTTGTACAGGGCATTTGTGTATGCTTCTCTATAGGCCTCCATGTTTTGGGGATTAGGAGAAAGCTTTGAAATTAACTACACTATCACTTAATAGAAGGTAATTTGCCTCTGAAAAATTCTTTAGTGTTTTAGGGTTTAATGGGGATTGTACATTACATTCCTTTCAAAGGAGACTGATTTATGATCTGATCTTACTAATGAGGACATTATGCTGGGGGAGGTGCAATGCTTCCCCATGTTTGTGAATACTATTTCAAGGATATTTGAGCCTTTTGTGGGAGTACAGACCAGCTGTTTCAGAGCAATTGCATTAAAAAAATCCAGGAATGTCTGATCCTGCATGCTAGTGGTCTTGTATATTTCCCTGTTTATGGAAGTACGGAAGTTAAAATCACCCATAAGTAGTGCATTGGGCTGAATGATTCTTTTAACTTCAGATATGCGGAATGATTTTCATAGTTCATAGTTGGGGACCTGTAGTTAGCAATTATATAGTGGGAGATTTTGCCTATATTCAGCTGGACATGGAGCAGCTCATGCAAGTCATCCTGCTTGACCAATTTAGAGGTGTAACTGTTTTTTATGTAAATGGAAACACATCCTCCTCTTGTTTTTTCCTCTTCAG
The DNA here is from genome assembly GCF_019279795.1 of Protopterus annectens. Lineage (NCBI taxonomy): Eukaryota > Metazoa > Chordata > Ceratodontiformes > Protopteridae > Protopterus > Protopterus annectens. The sequence continues at coordinate 550,715,979 of NC_056748.1, forward strand.
AGTGTGATCTGAATGTGTGACAGGCATTGTAGCTTTGGACTGTTGTGGTGCTTTCTGTAGGCTTGAACCATGTCTCGTCAACTGCACAGACATCAGCAGTTTCCAGGATAAGGACAGCTTCCAGTGCATGCAGTTTCTTGTTAAGACTCCTACCACTGAGCAGTAGTACCTTCAGCTTGGCATTAGACGAATTTGCTATGTTGGTAATTCTGTTGGTTTGGCACTGCCTAAAAAAGGCACTGAGGGGGTGGCTGATGCCTTGGCCTGTATTCAGAAGCCTATCAGTGACAGGTACAGACCATCTCTGGGAAAGCAGCATGGTCTGTTGATCATGTCATCCCAGGCTAACAAATACTAGATCATTTTGGAATGATACCAGTAGCTAAGCCAATTACTGAAGTCAATCATTTTCTGTTTATATTATGGTATCATTTTTGGTGAGGGAAGAATGCTGCTCAGTGCAAGGCTCATACCAGCCTGCGACACCTATTCAGAGAGGGCCATCATGTCTCTCATCATATAGTCCAGAGATGTACATCTCAGGTCATTCACACTCACATGGACTATGACTGAGTCATGGTACTTGTAGTAGAGTGATCTGAGTGCCTGTGTGATCTGTTTAATCCTGGCCCCTGGCAGGCAACTGACTGTAACCCTCTTTTATCAAGTCGGGTGATGGAGGTGTCTGTGTCTCATAATGGAGTCTCCTATGACCAACTTGTTTGAGTGTGTGGTGCTTCACCTTTGGCGCTTGCTTGTGGATACACTGTGATGTGCATTTTTGTGTGTAGTGGTTGGTGTTGATTTGGTTTTGTTTGCATGTGGTTTCTGAAGAAATCATATAGGAGGCTTCTGAGGTTTTGATTAGTTACTTGTGAGTAACTCCACACATGTCGGTTTATATGTTAAGACCTTATTTAGTGAAGGGAAATTATGTGCATGTACTGACAACCTGTTTGTCAGTTGATTTGTCAGTATGTCACAGTCGTTTCTCAATTTTCATAGTTTAACTACATCTTCCACATACAGTGTTTGTTTCAGGATTAAGTGGTTGTCAGCATACATGAGAAGATTGCTACATTGGCTTCAGGATGCCCATGTCCACCAGGCTGCCCACAGAGATAGCAGGAAAGTGTCTGTCCATGATTTCAGCTTTTTGCTATGGGTTTAACCATGGAAAAGACTGGGGAAGATTTAATTTATCCTGACATGATATCACATGGATGAATAGGTGCTATACTCAGTGTGAACTGCAGCTATCCAACAAGATGATGCTGCTCTGTGCACAACTCAGATGCTCCTAGAGCAGCAGGGAGAGAATAGAAAGTTGCATAGATGGTTATTCTAAGGGAAATTTTAATTTGAAAGTGTTTTTGTCTATATATGACACTGCTAGCTGTTGTTGCACAGAGAGCAGCAAACACTGGACTTATATAGAATCAGAAAAAACAGTTTTACAACAGCAAAGCCTACAGACCAATTAGAAAAAGACACAATAAGCTTTCAGCCAGCAGCCCCCAACTCAGATAGGTTTGCTGCAGCATACTGCTGCCACAGGAGTGCAGCCAGAAAACTCTCTTAATGTAAAAATGCTGGTTTTAGAGGTCAGGTGCAGGAAAACAACACATTCTAGATGCAACTGTCCTGTAAAACTAGCTGACACAATGTAATTAAGTACTACACCAGCAGTGGAAGCAGTTCAGCTTTAAAACTCTGATAAAGTGCAAGAATTGAGCAATTATTACAGAATTCTTATGAAATAACATAAAAATAATCAGCAAAAGTGCAAAATGATACTTATTTTCAATCTTTTAGCAGTGGATGGCTTTAGGTGCAACAGATTCTCTAACTTTCAGGTGAGGCAGCCAAACGAAGAGTAGTTCTGAGAAACTGAACAAAAATACTGGGCTAGTCTGTGTCTTTTTGTAGTTGAGAAGGACTGAAAACATAAACCACACTGAATTACTAAAAATGAGAAATAATAATAATACATTGTGGTAGTTTCAGAGAAAAGATAAAAACTAGCATTAGTTATAAAACCAGTTATATTTACTGGCTATAGTGCCCTGCATAGTGAGACATATAACATTATAAAATATCAAGACAGGTAAGCAGAAACTAGAGCAATGCAGAACAAAGATAACTAAATAGTTCTCGTAATACTGAATGTATCTGAGCTGATAAATAATAACTTTAACAACATCTAAATATATTACCAATACAGGTAGTCCAGTTGTCAGTTCTGGCTACACTGCAGGTGCTGAGAAGAGCAGTTTTGACAAATATTTATGATGGAAGCCAGACAGACACAAAAATTAACTATGTCCTAAATAATTGTAAATGTAACATGTTATCCATAAACAAAAAAATTGCAACCTAGCCATAGGACTAAGTGAATGTTTGTAGAACAATATTGTGCAAATGTCATAATATGCAAATAAATATGTGAGAGCGCTATATAGCCAAGGAGAGATATTGTTTCTACACCACAGGCATGACAACTGCTGCCACAAGTAAAATGCAAAGTTCAAGTTCCAGTTGGCTGTACAGCATAGATGGAAGAAGCCCTGAGTGCAACCCAGGCTCAGTCAGTGACCTGGGTGCTGGAGGAACCAGGTAGAAAGGGAGGGAAATGACAAAGTAGGTCTGCTCACCTATCAAGAGGAATGGCTGGAGATGTATGTTTCTATAATGCTTGCTCACTCATCATGAGGGACAGCTGAAGATGTATGTTTTTGTAGTGCCTGCTTACCTATCATGGGGGATGGTAGGAGATGTATGCTTTTGTAGCATCTGCTCACCTATCATGGGCGTTGGCTAGAGATGTATGCATTTGTAGTGTCTGCTTACTTATCATGGGGGATGGCTGGTGATGTAAGTTTGTGTAGTATCTACTCACCTATTATGGAGGACAGCTGGAGATGTATATTTTTGTAGCATCTTCTCACTTATCATGGGGGAAGGCTGAAGATGTATGTTCTTGTAGCATCTGCTCAGCTATAATGGAGAATGGCTGGAGATGTAAGTTTCTGTAGCATCTCCTCACCTATCATGTGAGACAGTTAGAAATGTATGCATTTGTAGTGTCTGCTCACCTATCATGGGGCACAGCTGGAGATGTATGGTTTTGTAATGTCTGCTCACCTATCAAGGGGCACAGTCGGAGATGTATGATTTTGTAGTGTCTGCTCATCTATCATTGGTGATGGTTGAAGGTGTATGCTTTTGTAGCATCTGCTCACCTATCGTGAGGGATGGTTGGGGTGTATATTCTGAGATATGCACTAAAACTACAGTCCTTGGTGGAGAGTGGAGATAGATGGAGGCATCTGCTTATTGGCGGGTATTATGGGGATACAAGTAGGTGACAAGGTTTAGCACATCCCTAATGCATACCCGTCCTTTGAGACCTTGCAAGCATGCATGGGAAAAAGTACTCTGGTGGCTCTTTTTGATGACAGCCATCATGTGCCCATGCTCTTGTCCATTAAGGTGAACAAACACGTGACAATGGCCACAGAAGTGGTTTAGTGGTTGTCAGATGCACAGGAAAAAAATACTAAAACAAATGTTCCATGGGACAAGACAACAAACCTAGTGACTTTCTGCTCAGACTCAAGGAAAACCTGGATAACCCCCTATCAAACATGTTAAATACAATGTTAGGATGTGGCACATCTCTGACCTATAACAGGTTGTAGCTGTGCCAATTAACAAAGGGGTTACATCAGGCCCAAACAAATTAAGACCAATCGACCTACCATGTTTTCTATGCAAAATCATATACACAGTCATTTTAAAGATTATCCAAAATAACAGAAGGGACATACTTCTTTTAGAAATAGGGCAGGATAGGTTTGTCAAGGGAACAGCTTCACTTTCAAATCTTGTGCTTTTTTGAAGAGGTAACAGTAGCAGCATTTGATAAAGGGCTCAAAGGATATCGTTTATCTTGATTTTCTTAGGGAATTCAAAGTATAAAGAATAATTCACAAATTAACAGCATTAGTTGTTAATTCATATGTAATTCAATCAGTATAACACTGGTTAAGCAACAGGACACAAATCAAAGTGGGGATTGCTTGTCTATCCTGACAGGGGTTATCAGTGTGCCACACAAAGATTTGTAAAGTAGTCACTTCTTTGTAGACTTTTCAGTTATAAAAGAAGAGCTATGGAAAACCAGATATGCTAATGACTGCAAATAGGATTCATTAAAAAAGCTAAAGTTTGTCAAGATGGTCTACAAAAAGATACGTCTGGTACAACAGTAATGACCTCACCTTTAATGATAGGAAGCATAGCACCATAAGATTTTGCAAAAAGACGCGTAAATTATGATTATAAAAGAAATTGTCAAATCATAAAAAATTACATCATCGTTAAAGATCTAAAGACAACAATAAATAAAAATTTTAAACTCTGACCATTGTGTATCCACCAACGTCAGGAACGCATATTCCATCTCATTCTAAAGGGTATGTCTTCTCACTCAAGGCAGATCATTGTGCCACTTTATATTTCACTGATGTGATTAATTGCAGAATGCATTGCTATACTTTTTTAGTCTTCAAACAAGACAATTGAAAGAACATGAAACGCTGTCATAATTCCTTGCTAGAAAACAAATGTGAGCTGGAATACTTGGAATATTCATAAAGGCTTCATGAAATGTTATTATATTGTGTTTCTTATGAGTTACAGACATGATCTTTGCCAGAACCATAGCTAGGGTGAGGCAAACAGGGCAGCCGCCACAGGTGTAACGTGTTGAGGGGGGCATGATTGGCAGCATAGTAATGGCATTTCTGAATGCTGGTAATGAAATAGATTCTAATACCATTTTTTCCTTCTCATGTTAAAGTGTTTGCTTCCGCATTTCATGTATGTGGTTTAAGTTGTAGCTATGAATGTTGCAAGCAACTTGCTATACATTTTAAAATTAGAAGACTTTTTTTTTTTGTTTGTTTCTCAACAAAGAGTTGAGGGACAGAAGGGACCTAACACTACTTAGGAGAGAAGTGGGGAGTGCCAGACTGGAGAACAGATTTTTTTAGGATGGGGCAACAGATCTGGGAAAAGCATTGGGGTCTAGAAGAGCCACTTACAGGTCTGACCTCTGTGTTGTCTATAAGGCAATGTCTGATCAAATTATTTTTGATAGCCACTGCCAGTGTCTGGGACACACTGCTGGAGCTGCAAACACCTAACTGAGAACCTAATAATAAAAATAATATCAGTAATAGAAAGAAATGTGATGCATTACTCAATGCCTTACATGACTATGCAGTAAGCTTCTATTTACCATCAGGTATTCAGATGGAAGAACATCAAGAGGTAGTGATTTGTGGTAGCTTTTTTCTTTTATTTGAATGACACTTATTTGCTAAAGATTTGATGTACCAAGCAAGCCATGTGAGTTATTTTTGCTTGGAATAAAACTAGTGTTTTACATAAAATAGTTAGGAATGTCTGAAATAAAGCTACTTTTTTGCATAAAAATGTTAGCTATGTTTTTGGAAATCTTGTTGAAAGTGGAGGCAATGTTAGTACCAGTTTCACTGAGGAAAGGATGAGTGCAAGGTTATGTGTGTATGTATGGGATGCTTTTCTCCTTGGCTTAAGATGTTTGCTAATGGTTGCAAGGTATCCTGGTTATGTTTGGGATTATTAGGATGCTGGAATAGACTCTGGTTAAAGACACTTTGTTTGCTTTTCCTGGTGATGTTTTTAACCTGATTTCTACGTGTGTGTAGACTGGGTTGTTTGGGAGGTTTTCTAGTGTTTCTAAGCTTTGCCCCTGATCAGCACTAGTGCTTTTTTTCCTATTGACATCCAAGGGGCAGGAATGCATTTAACCTTTTTCCTTACATATAGGTGCAAAGTAATTGAGGATAGTTAGGAAAGTGTGGTTAGAGTAATTGATAGCCTCATCTAGGGGTAAGGATTTTAGAGGGTACCATTTGCATTATTTTAGTAATTCATTAAAGTGTCCTTATGGAAATGCCTTTTGGCTTGTATCAGCTTGAAAAATATATTTTTGTTGATTTCTGCTGTCCCCAGATAATAAAGGGTAGATGATGGTCACTTAGGGAGTTTGGTAAGTGCATTCTAATAGTGCAGTTATTATCTGGGTGAAACAGAAAAGAATAATGTCTGGTGTAGCATATGCATTTCTGTTGTTATTGGCCCAATCTATGTTTACATCACCCAGAATGATGGTAAGGTGTTAACGGTTAATAGAAATCCACGATAAAAATCTTTAAGAGCAGAAATATTCTTATTGTTAGGATGTGGTGTGATATAAGTGACTGCCGTGTTAAGTTCAGGTATGCCATGATCTAAAACCAGACTAGTGGGGATCCAATGGACTCTAATAGGTAAGGTAAGAGTACAACTGATCTTAAGCCTCTAACCTTACCAAGACAGGGAAGACTACAGACTAGATTTGGAAATTTTCCAAACTGTCTGAAGCTAGCAGATTTTTTGTGTATGGCGGTGATTAAGGCCTTTTTTTAATACTCTTTGTCTTATCCTCACATATGCTGACCTCAGCCATTCTTTGCTGCCCTGTTGCCAATAAAACTCCCCTGTAAAACCAGACTGTAGAGGGGATCCTTTGGTTTCCAACAAATATTTGCCTCACCTTGCCATTCTGTGTAGGTGGCCCAAAGCTAGTGCCAAAGCTGTGCATAGAGTAGTCCACAATCCATGTGTCTATACAGGGATATTTAATACTCTTTAATTCCACTAGCCCTTTGAAGTTGGCAAGGATGGACAGAATACTGTCCCTAAAAATAAGTGTTCCATCTCTAGAGATCAACAAATGGCAAACTGAATAATGGCTATCTAAAGGAAGTCTTTCCTTGAGAATCTGCATCTTCTTCTAGGTTCATAGTTCACTACTAGGCTAACTGCTCTTACCATTTTAAGTCTAGCCAATTACCCCACATGAGAATCAAAAGCTGTACCTTGTATTAGGTAACAGAAACACCTTAACCATTCTGCCAACCCATAAATGAACTAGACAAATTCCAGTCTCAGACCGTCATCCCTTAACTCATGAAGGGTCTGAAGGTACCACAACTCTGGGGCCTAGTATGGATTATTTTGATGCAACCCTCTGCTGAATCTTCCTCTCCCAACAAACCCCTTTCCACCTGTTAGCCCCTAGAATGTAATATTATTTCATATTAGATATCAGGAACACCAGCTGTTAATTGGGTATTAAAACAATATCTTTATTTGTTAGCCTATATTTGTCAAAATGGCTAGAATATGATTAGACTACTAACCTACCTTGGCAAGTGTAATACTTTACACATGATGCTGCCTTTGGGAAGTTCTGCAGTCATAGGATCATATGAGGTTGCTAGGCTAATGACACTAGGGTCCTCACAAGTTTAGCCAAGTTTTACCTTATTTCCATGGTCAGCACCTATCTCCCCTGTCCAAGATGGACATAGGTGGAACCCCCTGGGGTGAATTTATGGTTACCCATTCAATTTCAATCATCCAGATTGAGTTTGAAGAGTCCCAATGAGGTGCTTTGCTTAACATGAAGCAGGAGTTTGTTCTAAGGTGTGGTAACCTCTATGAGACAAATCTGTCCCTCCAGCAGATTCTATTAATGTCAATACCAGGTTAAGGCCATTACAGTGAGTAATCCATGTACCATTTGACTTACTGATATGCAACATTTCCAGTAAAGCAGGGTCAAAGATTGTCGTATATGCGAGGCAGAGATCATGTCTGAGTAGTCTGTATGAAACAAAATAAAGTGGCAGTGATTTCAGACATAGGACAGATGCTGAAGACCTTGAATTTTCCTTGTGAGGATCCTTTGTGGTCTCTCCAATTACAGCAAGTGTTTGGAAAGGTACATACCAAAAGGGGTATTGTACTCAATTATTGGCCTGATGAGGGAAGAATACAGGGAGGTTATAACTTTTTTTTTCTGGAGACAATGCCCTTACTTATGAGGTGAGTAATATAGAATGCTCCTCTTATCACTGTAGAGACATGGTGATCAATGGTAAGGTTGTTGTCTGCCTGTGTGCCCAGGTCTCTCACCACTGAGTGTGTACTTAGGGTGTTGTTATTTATGTGGTAGTTAGCAGGAACATCACTCTTACTGAAAGTTATGATAACATATTTTTTTGCATTGGGTTTAAGGGTATGACTTTGGCACCAGTCATTTATTTGTGTAAGTCCCTCTTGTAGGATGCTGGCATCATTTGGAGATTCTATGACTGCTCCCAGTTTCCAGTCATCAGCAAACTTTGTCAGCCACAGACCTTTAGTTTTAACTTTCACTTCAGAGAAATAGATTCCAAACAGCAGAGGACCCAGCACTGATCTCTGTGGAACACCACTAGTTACAGGCCTGCTGTTGGAGGTGGAGTCCCCTATTTTTGACTATATGGGTTCTATCAGTGAGACAGTTAGTGACCCATCTAATGATATATGGGTTGATACATAGCTGGATGAATTTTTCAATTATGTCTGAGTAGGGGATAGTGTAAAAAATCTTGGCTAAGTCTAGGTAGGCTGTATGCATAGATTTCCCCCCATCAAGGGCCTTGGTGACTGTCTTGAATAAGTCCACCATTTTTAACAGATATGCTCTCCCTATGACAAATCCAAATTGAGTACAGTCAAGTGTTTGGAGGTTACCAATATCTTTGTTGATAAGGTCCATGATGATACGCTCTATGGCCTTCCAGATAAGGCTACTCAGGATAGTAGGTCTATAGTTCCCAGAGTCAGTGAAAGCTCCACCTTTGTGCATGGGGGATAAGAGTGGCCGTTTTCCATTCAGCTGGGACAAAGCCAGTGCTTAAACTGTGAATGAAAATAGTACCCAGTGGTGTTGCTAGTGTCTGAGCCCATGTAGGACACAGCCTGGGATGTTAGCAGGTCATGGATGCTGTGTTTCTGACCTTAGAGAGGGCATTCATGACCTACTGCTTAGTGATACAGGGCAGAGGACAGGTGGTAGGGATGTCTTGGGATAAGTGTGGTGGGGAAACAGGAATGAAGTTTTCACAGAACCCGTTGGTTAACAGATTAGCAGTGCCCACAGGCTCATTATATGTGGCATCATTAACTACTAATTTGGCACAAATCTGAGACTTTCCTTTTAGCTTACAGATATAACTAAAGAACATCTTATAGTTGTCTTTAGTTGAGGAAGCTAATTTGGATTCATAGTCAGCTTTGGAGGACTTCACAAGAAGTCTTATTTGCTTGTTTAAGCTGAGGAGGGAGTGTTTCCAGTTTGGGGCTCACTCCCTCTTACTCTTAGACAGCTATTTCTTCCCCTTATTGTAAAGCCTGTTAATTGCAGTTGTCCACCAGACAAGTTTGCTCTTCATTGAGGAGCTTGATTTAGTCCTATCAGGTACGGCTGAGTCAATACAGTTATACAGGTGTTTGTATAAAACATTGGTGTAGAACTTGGCATAGTTGCCAGATCCATCTGAGGGAGGAGGTGCAGTGAAGCTACTTATACCATCTTTTAAGAGGTTACAATTTGCTTTGGAGAAGTTTTTTAGTTTAGCTTGTGCTTGGGGGGTCAGGTGTGATAGTAGCTTCGAATGAGACTGATTTATGGTTAGATCTCACCAGGGTAGACCTCATAATGAGGGTTCTCTAGTGGTCCCCCATACTGGTAAGCACCAGATCCAGGATGTTGGCACCCCTTGTGGAGTGTCAATTAGCTAGGTCAGGGCATTGGAGTGAATGAAGCTGAAGAATCTTAGGGCAAGTGAGTTTCCGCATGAGTAATTTCCCCATTCAATGGATGGGTAGTTAAAGTCACCCAAAACCATGGTGTTCAGATGTATCTTGATAGATTCAAGTAGATTCAAATATGCAGAGTGGATGTCCTGAGTCATGAAGAGAGTCCTGTAGCTGGCAATGACTTGCATATGCTATTATTGAATATGCTATGCTACTCTGAAGTAAATTCTTTTGAAAGAGGAAACTGGCAAAATCTTCTATCTCATCACAGTCCCCAACTCTTGCCTATTATCTCCAGTGTTCATGGATGCCAGGAAGTGAAGGACAAATGAACAAGGTGTGATGGTTGTAGGGAGACTGAGGAGTGAGAAAGAGCATGAAAATATATTTTCTAAATTATAATATGCATTTTCATCTCATATTCCCCATTACTTCCTTCATGTCCTTCCTATCACCTGCTGAATGTGCTCTGAATTGCTATTGTACCTCGCAAATTATTTCTCACACCTTATTACTATTGATGTTTCCACAAAACTCACAAAGAACTGCTGAACATCCTCAAGGTGCCTAAAGAATAGTACTAATAATAATAATAATAATAACAATAATAATAATAATAATAATAAATAGGCATATCCTGAGAAATGTCATGTCTTACATTACTCCACTTTTAACTATTTTTAAAAGTTTATTTTTATTTTTTTAATTATTTGCTAAACTGGGTAAGTGGACTGATTCTTGATGATCATTGCTAAACATAGCTGACCACAACACCAGTGGTGAAGATTATATGCAGGGATAATTTATAGTAGCAACTAAGCAGGAAGTTTTGGAAGGTGAGAAGAAATCAGAATGCCTTAATAAAACTGACACAGCTATAGGAAGCTCATGCAAAACATGCATAATTGTTCAGTTTACATTTGTTACACCCCCCCCAAAAAAACTCCTTTCCAATATAGTCCACCCTTTTGCCATATTTCAGTTTCTTCTTGCCCCCCCCCAACATTGTGTGCAAGACTATGAAATCCTTGCTATACCTTTATAAAGTCAAACTATGTCCTAGTGTTTGTCCTCCTTTATCCAAGCCTCCCTTCTCTGAACAATAAAGGACTCATGTTTCAATTCCTTGGGATTATTTTGCATGTATCAGCAACTGTGACATTTCCCTGCCATATCATTGACCTTGTAACATTCCATCATAAATCCTGGAGAACAGAAGTTATTTCTCATCACAATATCTGTTGACATTTTTTATTTGTGCTTATGTGTTTGGCTTCAAACTGACTGGGGCTGACTGTTCCACAACGACTTTCTGTAATTATATTCATTAGAAATTAGCATCAATACAAAAGCAAAAGAAATCAAAGGACACCTGTCACTCTTCAAATTAAATATGGTCATCTGGTTACTTTATTTTATTTATTGTATTTGTTTATTGTCATTTGTCAACCAGGTTGGTCCAGCTGAGCCAGGAACCCATTTTCAGTGGAGACCTGAGGAGAAAAGCTCCAATTAAAAGTAACAGTTTTACAACTTTTATAAATTTTTTTTACAATTTTTTTTACAAATTAGAGACACATTTACAATGGTATAATATCACAAAGGTATAAATCAAAAATAAGAAACACTAATTTATACAGCTGTGTTCTAGTTGCAGAAGATAGTATGGTATCAGAAATATATTCATAATGCAAAAATTTAAGTAACAGCCATAAACTCGATAAGAAAAAACTATTTACTTGAACAAGATGTAGGTATACAGTAGTGCGATCATTAGAAAAAATAGAGAATAAGAAGGTATGCTTTGAGTAAGGGTGTAGAATTAGGAAGAAGGTAGTGGGATTGCAGGTTGGAGTTTGACAAGGACAGGACCAGGTCTTTTGTAGGTATTGTTTAAGCTCAAGTATGAATTGTGCTTTCTGGGGAATATGTCTTATGTTAAGGGGAAGGGCATTCCAGGTATGAGTGACAGAGATTTTATATAGCGACTTTCCAATATTCTTTGTTAGTTTGTTGATGTCCAGGAGATGTTTATCAGATGTGAAGGTTAGTAAGGACTGGAGCTGCATACAGAAGACAAGGTAGGAGAAGAGACATGGCTAGGGAGGGTTTGGTGGAGGGGGAGAGTAGTTTGTGACTATGGCACAGAAGACAACGTTTTTGGTGTGTTTTTATACAATGATTGATATGTATGTCAAATTTGAGTTCATCGTTGATAGTAACACCAAGTAATTTAGCATAGGTTCAGGACTGATGATATTATTGTTAAGTGAGGTAATGGAGAAGGAGGATTTATGGTGAGCAAGTGTTTCAGGAAGGAAAAGTAAGAGTTTTGTTTTTTTTTGGATTAAGTATTAGTTGGTTTTCAGAGGGCCACGTTTTGATGGAGGTGAAAGTGTCTTGGGTAAGAGCAAGGAGTTCTGGGATGCTGTGGGGGGTGGTAATGAGGGTTGAGTCATCGGCATATTGTAAGAGTGTAGAGAGGGTAGTAGCAGTGTGTAATCTGTTGGTGAAGATACTGAATAATAGTGAACCCAAAATAGAGCCTTAGGGGACACCTGTGTTGACAGGTAGAAATGGGGAGGTGACAGATTGCCAGTGTATAGACTGTTGTCTACCAGATAAGTAACTACAGAACCAGTTTATAGAGGGAGTAGAGAGATGGAGATCAGAAAGCTTGGATATCATTTTGGGGTGAGAGACCATATTGAAGGCTTTAGAAAGATCAAGGAATAGATAGGAAACTAGATGGTTGTTGTCACAGGCTTCTGCAACAATTTGGGTGAACGAGAATAGTGTGATAGATGTGCTGTGGCGGGGACTAATTCCATGTTGGGTGGGAGTTAGAAGACTGTGATTCAGCAAGTGTTTACGTAATTGAGTGTGGACACATTTTTTGAGAATTTTGGAAAGGGGAAGAGTATAGCAATGGGGTGATAGTTGGATAGGTCAGTGGAGTTTCCTCCTTTATGGAGAAGGATAGTAAAAAAGGGTTTCCATATGTCAGGGGCAAGGTCTTCATTAATGGAGCGATTTATAAGAATAGAGATAGGGTAGGAAATGGATTTGGCTGCGATTTTAAGGAAGCTGGTTAGTAATTTATTGACAGAGGGTGAATATGGTTTGAGTTTATTTAAATGGGTTTTGATGAATGTGGTAGGAACAGGTCGAAAGGAGAAAGTATTGGAGGAAGAGGGTCTGGGAGCTAAGGACAGAAAAGAGGTGGTGGGATTTTGTTGAGTTAATTTTTGAATTGTTTCAATGAAGTGATTGCTTAATAGACCAGTGGTCTCTATGCCAGTATTGAGAGGAAATGGTTTGGGGGTTGAAGGGTTACTGGAGTGGAGGATTTTATTAACAGTAGACCAGAATTTGAGGGTTTTGTGTGGGCTACATTGGTTGGAGTTAAGGAATGTTTTTTTTTGTCTTTAATGACAAGGTTTTTACACACATTCAAAAGTTCTTTGTAACGTTGTAATAGTGAAGGGGTTTTATTCTTGATCCAGGATTTCCAGGCAGCATCCCTCTGATGCATAATAGTGCATGTTTACTTAGTGAGCCAAGGGGCACAGTTATGTTTAACCTGATTTTTGTGGATGGAGTCATGGAGTTCAGTACATCTAGAAATATCTTGTTGAAGGTAGTTGCAGCATCATTAAGGGGGAGGTTATGAAGGAAGGTCCAACTGATGTTGGATAGTGTAGAGTTGAACTTATCAGGATTGAATTGAGTTAAATTGTGGCATTCTCTGTAATGGTGTTCTTTGGGTGAATGTTTGAAATGTCTATAAGTATAGGTAGGGGAATGGTCACTTAGAGAGTTAGCAAGAATACCAAGGCTATGATAGAGATCAGGATCGGAAGTAAGGATCCAATCTATTAAAAAAACGGTAGTAGAGTTTTCAATAGTCCTGGTAGATGAGGATATGAGTTGGTGGAAGCCAAACAGATCGAGGCTATGAGTAGGTGGTGAGGAGGAGACTGAAGCCCAATCAATGCTGACATCACCAAGTATACAGTAATAGTTTTGTAGGAAACATGTTGGGTGAGCCAGAAGAGAAAGTTTTCGAGAATAGGGATGTTGTCACCTGGGGGGATATAGATGGATGCAATGGCAAATTTTTTGTGAGTGTTAAGATGACAGTTTGCAATAAGGATTTCAGCAGGAGCAAAGCTGAGTAAAGGAGTCAAGAGTGGAGAGAGAGTGAGTTGGTCAGAGTAGAGGATGGCTAATCCTCCACCTCTCTTGTTAGTTCTATCAGCACAAAATATGTTATAGCCTGGGGTTAGGACTTCTGAGTTGGAGATGTGAGGTTTTAACCAAGTTTCTGAAAGGGTTAAGATATGAGGGGAGTTCAGATAGATCGAAGAGTGCAAAGCTGGGATTTTGTTAACAATACTTTAGATATTCAGAGAGAAAATAGTTAGACATTTAGGTGAGGGGGAGTGAAATTGGAGTAGTATCTGAGGGGCAGAGGTAGGGGTTAATAGCTTGTGAGAGGTAGGGGTGTAGTTCCTGGTTTAGGATGGATGTCACCATCCAAGAGTAGATTATCTAGGAACCCAAGCAATGAGGAGAGTAGGTTTATAGTATAGGGAGGTGTGCATGTTATAGAGTTGGAAGGAGCAGCATTAGAGCATGCTTTTACTGTAAAGAGGTTGGAGGGAGAAATAGGAAATAGGTGTGGGGAGATGAGGTATGTGGGAGTGTTGCAAAGTAAGTGGTAGCTGTGAGAAAGGGTAGGTGTTGGTGTTTGGTAATGCAGTGGAGTATGGTATAATTTATAGAGAGACAGTATCTTACTATCTTCCTTCACAGCAGCTGGATTGATACACAAAACCAGGTGATTACTCTGACCTCAGTTTTGGGTTGAAACTGTACTGAGCATTTAGTAACAGCAACTGACTACTATGAGAGCACAAGTAACTGTGAGCCATATGAGGGGTAAGAACCTGCAGTATTAATAACACTAGGCTAGTTAGTAGTGCAATGCATGATGGAAAATGTAGTCCCCTCCACTAACAAAACTCGTAGCTTCTGAAGAATAAAACTTCAAGTAAGAAAATGCACTGCACTTTACTGTAGTGTCTCTCAAGCAAATCTGCTGAGCTGCATAAGGCATAATAACCTTGACATAATCTAAGGTGGGCCCCTTGTGGAAGTAGGGCTGTACTGGGTCAAATAGGTTCAATTGATGTAATGCCTGCCCTGCTTACTGGGGTCAGATGTCAACAGTACACCTGAAAGCAGAAGTGTACATGTCACTACAAGTGTATCAAGATAATCACCAATATTCTCCAATAACAACTGTTCTGTTATTTTACAACGTGCATTTTAATTCCAACTTTTTAAAGGGCTTCGTTTTGCTATAAATGAGTTTTGTATTTATAGATTCTTATGAAGCATGTCATTTACTAATTTGTCTGTGCAGTGTTTAGACATCAAAGACTTTAATAAATTTAAAAATAAATGAAAAAAAACAATGAACTACAAGAGCTGCCTGGTCACAAAAGGAGCTGTTTCTCAGATACCTGCATCGAGTTAGTGCAGTATTTGATGGCCTAACTTGGGAGTGGCATAAGGCTGAAATGAAAAATGAAACAGACAGTGGTCTCATCAGAACACCAGCTGGTTAGATATGGCCAGGTCCAGTTGTCAGACCAGTTTGAAAGGACGGCAAGAGTTGTGTTTAGTTTTCTTTTTGTCATGTTGTTTTTTTTAATATTGCAGTCTGCAGTGTATAACTGACTACTATGCTTAGACTACTGGTTTAGAAAATGCTTCAGTGCAAATGCATGCTAATTTACAGGTTACTTTTAAAGTAATATGCACCTGTTATAAAATGTGTTTTCAATGACGTGGCTTTTATACTAGTTCAAGCTTGTGTTTCTGAACTCTATTGCTTTTGAATTCTGTAGTGTATGAGCATATTTATCACAAATTATACTGTTTTTTTTCTGAAATGTTATGTCACTGTTATTGCACTGCTTGACATTTTTCTTCCTATGTCTCTTTTCCCCATTGTTAATGGAATGGACTCGACCCAAAAGGACTTTCAGTCTAGGAAACAAAATAAAATACATACATTTATACATTCACAGAGTACAACACTCACAAGGTATCAGCAAGAAGCATTTTCATTGTTTAGAAACGGGGGCAAGTATACACATGTATGCATGAAATAGCTGGCAGCCTGGACAAACGCTGGTCTTCTGTGCCCTTGATGCAGAGAGCATTTTTGCGAAGTGAGGACATTGGCAGTCTGTGTCCCTCCTTACTTTTTCCACAGCTGCTTTAAGAAAAAACAGTCAGCCAAGTGAGGATTAAACACATAAAGGGCTGGGCAAGTTAATTTTTAGATGCATTTTAACTACCGAGTTTACTAATTCCTCCTAGATTTTCATAATTGCTCCTTTTAAGTTCCATCTTACTGACATGTAGGAATCACAAAAAGTAACTGGACAGGATACACCACGAGACACCTTCTTCTCCGTAAGTCTTTTATTCCAATAAAATATAACAGGTGGAGATAAGCGCTTTCGCGTGCAGCTAGCACGCTTCTTCAGATCAATGTAGGAATGATGACATGACATGTAGGAATACAAACTTAAAGTATGCAAAACCTGAGCAGGTGTTTACCACCCAGATTTTATATCTTTATTCTTATTTAGTGAGGGATGTAAACGCATGTCAGAGTATCTGCCATCACATTTAGGGATTACAAAACCTTGATCAAATAACTAAAAAAAATCCCGAATGCAACCCTACTTGTACTGAAATCTGGAGGACTGAATATCTATGAACGGAGCGGAGCTGAGGAATCTGTTTTAGGGGATCCAATTCCTTTTTCGTTTCTTTATTGTGTAAGACAAAGGCACACAGCTGTCAAGTTCAAGTCCAGAAAGCTCATGGGATCAGGTTTAAACACTGTCTGTTGTCCCTGAGGGCTGTTAAGTGATAATTATCCTAGGAACTCCTCATTTGGCAGGCACTCATCTTCATCAGTAGGGCATATAGCAATGGATGCTGCTCAGAAGTCACTTTGGAATAACAGGTGGCATTTTTTTAAGTAAAGAATAAAAAGCTTCTTTAAGACCATCACCCCACCCCCAATCAGCCAATAACAATAACTTGCATATTAGAGCCTGTTAGTATATAATAGAAAACAAGAACTATAATATTACTAGCAGTGTGGAAAAAGCTCAGGCTTTTAAACTTCTTACACACTGTTTACCACTAGGGTGGTGTCTATGTCAGGGTGGTGTTAAGGACCAAAGATAAAACGGATCGAAGCTATAAACACAATTTATTTATTTAATTATGTGTTTATTTTTGCGGCCATGACAACCTCATAAAAGACAAACCTGGCACAGACACATCAGGACGTAGCACACAAGCATGCCACCGCACACCTTACAGATTCTGCGGGGTCGTTTCAAAATGCCCTGGGGCAACAAAATCTAATTGCAGCACTAGTTAACACTCCTTCATCCACTTAACATTATATGAGAAAATAATACGACTTTTAGTGGAGTGGTTTTCAATAATTAACACAGTCTGCAAAGATCACTGGTCGTGGTGTTAACTGACATCTCATACCTTCTAAATGACTCCTAGATAGATTCAGACGTTCACAATGCTTGCTTTTAAAATAATCACCATGCCTGAACTGTGCTCCTTTATGATCATGCATGTCCCTTAATCCCACCTAATCTATTTTCAATTATTAATAATCCCTTGTGAGCTGAAATGGTAAAATCCAAGGCGAGAGAGGATTTAAGAATCAAAGGGGGTGGGTTTAAAGTTTCTTTTTCGAAGTTTCAAGCACCAAAGGTAATGCCCTGTCCTTCGAAGTGTTTGCAGTTTTCCTTTTTATCACTTTTAACACTCCGTTAGAAATAATGTAACTGTACAGAGCAGGCCTTCTTTGTAAGGTGCAGTATCAGCAGAGAAGGTGCTGATCCTACAGGTGCTGGAATTTCGGGACTCTCTGCCAGGGATTCACAACCTTGAGCAGTACCAACTTGCATTTTGATGCCAAGTATCACCATTATTATTATTATTATTATTATTATTATTATTACCATAATCGTTATTATTATTACATTTTAAGATGCGGGCATTAGAATGCCACTCTCAGGTGCGAACAGCATTAATATCAAATAGCAGAAGAGCATAAATGCAGGTACACAGCCGCTGCAGGCTGCATCTGAGCAGTATGGAAGATTTACACCCATTCTCAGTTCAGTTGCTCCCATATACGGGAATGAAAGTCTCACATAACCACTGATCTTGACGTAAAAGTACAAGGAAAACTATATATCAGTGGCACCAGCCAACAAGAACGTTACAGAAGAAATCGTGAGGTCTCATCGGTAATTGCTAGTTGTTAGTCATGCACATTTCCATTTTATACCCACAGTTCAGATCTGAAATGATAGAGAACAGTTTAGTTAAAAGCAATGAATCCCAGCTGGCTGGCTGTAGCCACATACCACCACCAAAGCAGAGCGCCTCACCGCTCATTATAAACACTCGCCTGAACCCAGGAGCACCATCTGTGCGATAAAGTCTTTTGTTTCTTCCAAGTTTATTCCTTTGTCGCCTTCCTGCAGTTGTTGTCTACTTGTCTACATTCAGACACTGTGTTGCTATTCTAAGAATGTCACAAAATAACAAACCCATACACAATTCCAAGCCCCCCCCCCCCATGTATATACTTGTGCAATGAAACGAAATACTTGTGCCATTGTTTTGTGATAGAAAAACACTCCGTTATTTGAATATGAAAATTAATTGCACATACTAATGTTGTCCATCATGAATTCCTTTAGGTGACAACTGTTCCACAAGGTATAATGATGACTGTGTGGTGGGTAATGGTCTAACAGGTAACTAATATGCAGTGCACAATGCGGATGTTCGAATGAAAAATAAAAGGTGGGAACGTGGTCACTTAATTATGGCTGTAATATTTTGAAAGTGCACTTTCAATTCTTGAACACTGTTTTACCTCCTTATATTCCATTTTTCCTAGCAGAAAAATATCTCTATCCAATCGCATTTTACCTGCATAATCAACAGTTGGCATTCGACTTGTTACTTCTATTCAAACCATTAATATTTTGAGCTGCCACCCCACCTCCCAGTTACTGGACTAACGGAGAAAGATGACCGGAGAGGCAGACCTTGTTCAAACCTACAATTCAGCACTGTCTTGTATTGTTAAGTAGGCTTGTTTTACTTAACAGTGGCAGTAACCCGAAACCCTGATGACAGATACAGCCCAAAACAGGCTGCGCAGTTCACCACCCAAGTTTATTATCCATCTGTAAAAGGTCGTGCGGGGGGTGGATGCTATCTGAATGCCATAATTTCTATGTCATCCAAGACCTCTATCAAGCAAAACAATTCACAGATTTTCCTCTGTTGACCATATTTAGATGGTGACAGCATGCCAGTGAGAGAATGTTTCCTATAAAAACTCCTCCTGAAGTGTTCATCCTTCCATCCATCAGCACCGGGAACCTAAGGTAAGTTATCTTATTTCGTATTGCAATGGTGCTTCCTGCTTGCTGAATGAAAAGATCTACAGCAAAGTTTCATGTAGAATGTTTGTATAGGGATAGATCACTATGTCATGCATGCTAGGGACCGCGATACACTTTGATTATGTACTGTAACTGAGCTTAACGTACAGACTAAATACTTATCCACTTAAAGCTGGCAGGCAGCTACATGTCTTTGGTGTTGGTTATTCCATACAACTTACAGCAACTGCCTTTATTTGCAGTAAGACTAGTACAATTTTCTCAGGTTCATGCACGGTAGCATTCTGAGTTCATCCTGGTAACCAGCCTGCTCTCCCTGTTCTGGTGTTTGGCTGAGTGCAAACAACTATTGTTCGTTCAGTGAAATTAACTACACCTTTGTTTATTTCATGAGGTATCAGTGGCATTATGGATAAGGCATTGGCCTCTTAAGCTATGGACTGTGTGTTTCAGTCCCCTCTGGGGTAATCAAATCTTGTTTGTTTTTCAGGTTGGGCTAATGGTTAATGTGTTTAACTCGCACACACAAGGTTCAGGGTTTGATTCTCACCACAAAAGGGAAATTGTCTAGATTTAAAATAACCCACAAAGACAGCTAGTCTAGTATTTAACTATGAACCACAGAAATGATGCTTTCATATTGTATTGTTTAAACAAATCTGAAGCTTGGTGCCACCATGGTGTAGTGGTAAGGCACCAGACTCCAAAGAATAGGTATTCCCATTTGAGACCCTTGTGTCCAAAGTATGCTTTAGCTTTCTCTGTGGCACAGGTTGTAAGTGCAGTGATCATAAAGACAGAAGACAGCTGCTGCAGGTTTCAAATCCAAATCTAGATGAAAGTAGGACCCCACTGTCTTTATATCAGGCTTTATTCAGTTGATAAGTACCGTATGCATGAAACTAGTGAGATCCTATTAGATATTAAATACATCTGGCATAGCATCTCACTTTCAAGAAACTCACGTTAGTTACAACAACATTCTGAAGATAAATGAAGGCCATGGTTATCATTGGCATGTGAGATTTTACATGAGTAAGCAGTGACAAAGGAGGTACCACAATGTCTTATGATACTGCTCTTACCATTGAGGAGAATTTAGACCTCCACCCCTCCTGCTAATTATAGCTCCACCACTTCCGTCTGAAAACCTTATAATATAACCTTATTATTATGCACACTGCTAGCACACATGCTAAAATATATTCAAGGAACTAGCTCTAAAGGTAGTTCACTCCAAACAGTAACTGAAACCTTCTAATGAAGCTCAACCAGTGCAATTAATTAAAATGAGCAAGTCTATACACCACAGAAATTGTCCACTGATAAATGGAGTTAAACTGACACTATATGTGTCGGTACCCATTTCACTACTTAATACCGGTACATAGTTTTGGTTTGAATGTTCCTCATATACTGGAAGTGGAATGCATCCACGGCAGTGAAAAAACTCATCTGTAAAGGCTTTGGCAGTAAATAATGACTAAATATTTGCTGCATTAAATCTTAGCATCTACAGTTTATCACCCCCCCCCCCCCATTAATGTATTGGGATAGTTTACTTCTACCTCGGTAGTACTATAAGGTACTAGAATGGATTTCAAGTTAATTTTCCACTGTTAGACATGTCTTGCAAAAGTCATTTAAAGAATACTGTGTACCAATTTTTTTTTTTTTTTGCATTAAGATGTAATGCTTGACCAGTGAGTTCAAGTAATGCAGTATACCTATTATGATGAGTTTTCTGAATTGTCCCACCACACTGATAAGTCTTTTTGTAATTTTTCTTTTTTTCCAGTGCAAGGCATCATCAAGCCATCAGCTTCTCAGCAGTCTTGGTCAACACTTCAGGTAACAAAATGCATATTGGCATATATTTTGGTTTTCTTATTGTTGTGGATGCAACTTAAAGGGTTTTGTGGCATTTAAGAAAATAGTTAAGATTAATAATAATAGTAACAAAAGCAATAACAATGCCCATTTGTTAACCAGGTAGGCCCACTGGACACAACATTCCTTTTCAAAAAGTACCTGGGAGCAAGGTCTGGTTACGTGACTTGCTCGAGACTAGACAGTAAACGAACAATGGCTGAGGGACACATAAACATAAGGAAGCCTTTAAGGACAAATATTCATCCACTGAACAGGAGCAAATATTAAGTGGTCATATGACTCATTAGTTTATTTATCTATCTGCCTATATCTATCTATCTATATATATATATATATATATATATATATATATATATATATATATATATATATCTTGTCTTTGCTAATTTCTGTTCTTTAGTTATTCTGTTTTTCACAAGATGTGTGGAGATAGTGGAAACTGAAATGTTGTCTTCAAGTAGTAGTAACAGCAGCAGTTAACTATCAGAGCAACATTCACTGCAAAGTCCTATGTCAAATACACCCCCACTAAAGATAATGAAACAAACTATCCTGTGAAAATATTTTCAGTTAATAACACTGCATCTGCATAGGAAACCTTTCTTTAAGCTAATTAAATAAGCTTAAAGTTACATTTTGAAATGTTTCTAATATTACACTACTGACAGATAGATTAGATATAGATACAGATAGACATACATTATACATATATGTATATATATTTGATATACACACATACACATATATATATATATATATATATATATATATATATATATATATATATATATATATATTAGTTGCAGCAATATTCTATAACTGGGTCTGGATATCTCATAGCCAACTGTGAATAAATCCTGAGATACCAACACCTAAGGGTGAATTATTGCTATTGTACAATGACATTATTTAAAAAAGAGATTGCTTTCCTTTTTTTAAATAATGCCTTTGTATAAAGTAACTTCTGTTTCTTCATTGTTGATGTATATATCTACTACTGAAGGTTGCACAATAGGTTATTTATCATAGCTGTTTATGTGACAAAAAAGTAAGTAGTGCCAGCTGCTATACACTTACAGCTGCTTCCACTCACACCATACAAATGCATAATTTCTTTGTTAATTAAGAAATTACTATGCCTGCAGAGTGCATTGCTGCCCTGATTTGTTTTTGGCAGCTAGCACTCTGTAGTGGCATAGTTAAAATCCATTTCTTTTTACTTTGTACTATAAATACAACACTTGGAAGTCCTCCAATAAAGAGCACATATCACAAAAGAAATGGATGTAATAACAGTAGGAAAATAAGGTTTTAGTTTCACTGCTATTATTATATCCATCTCTTTTGCAATCTGTGCACTGTGTTATGCAGGGAAAAAGAACAGTTGTGATGTTAGAGTTCAGTAGCTGTGCTAAAAAGTAACTGCTCCTGCAAAATGGCTGCCAAACTCTCCCGTGAGTAACTGTCAATTTACAATAAGTATGCTGACCAAATTGTCCAATCAGCTTGCATATTCTTGAGCAGAAAAAAAAAACTTGTAATGTACAATAGCATTGAGACCTGGATGCTTACAGACAGTCATTCAATAATCTTACATGGTACTGATGTTTTTGTAAGTTACATTTGTTGGAAAAAAATAGAGATCCCCCCTTATTTTAGATTAGTATGTATGTGAGGCTCATACACATCAATTCTTCTTGAGATTTAAAGCCTTTTAGTCATGATTGCAGTTTCACTGCTGACTTCATACTCTGCTGTAACACTGATATAAGTTGAAATCGGTAATAAGGAAAGGAACTGTAAAGGTTAAGCGGTGTATCAGGAGTCATCAACAGATGTGAACTATCAAGTCCTACCACGGCTTCAAGCCCAGGTACACAAGGCTAAAGAGAGAAAGTGTGCACAACCTGATCATTTAGTTCTGTTATCCTGACAGAAAGCACCAGATGCAGAATTGTAGTACAGACCGTCATCACAAGGTGGAAAGTGCTTTATCCACAAAGCAAAAGGATGAAGGATAGTTGCGAAACTGATACCTAAGAAACTGAATCACTCTCCATTTTTGGTTTGCAAGAAGGTGTTACCACTTATGTGGGGGATGCATTCTGTTGGCATTATTACTATTGCTGGATTGGGGGGATGCATTCTGTTGACATCAGCAGTATTGCTGCATTGGGGGGATGCATTCTGTTGACATCAGCACTATTACTGCACTGTATCTCCCTTAGGAACTACTTCACTGCTAACTTGTCTGTTCAAGATCCTTGAGCAGTAAGATGTTGTGTGTCTTAAAGCTAGCTTTGGAAAATGATAGCGAGAATATGTAAACTGAAAATGGCTACACCCATTTAAAATTATAATTGATAACGAAGAGTAACTAGCACGCTTATATCTTTAGCTAGATGCTATTCATTTATTAATTCTCTGATTACATGCTTAATCCAGTTCAGGACTGTAGGAAAGCCAGGGCCTATCACAGCAGTCAGTGGGTGCAATGAAGTGAAACTAATATGATAGGATGCCAGTTTGTCATAAAAGCTATTTAAGTCTCTACTTAAAAATTAATATGCATGGTCTGTATCTGTTAATGTGCAATATGACATTCTCAAAACCTTTCTTGCTAATGATTTAAATATTATTCCTTGTACTGCTTGTTTTCTGTTATCAATGAATTGCATCATTTAAGGGATAACTTATGAACACTAACTTCATATTAGGTGCCAGATATAAAACTTCACCAGACGCCAAACTCCACCGAATTATCAGCCACATTTTGGCACACAGAAGCAGATTTTATTTCAGGACAAAGAGCCACAAACTCAGAACTAGCACCTTGGCTTATGCCTTCAGGGATCAAAAAATTTAAAATTAGTACATCAAATATATATATATATATATATATATATATATATATATACTAAAATCAATTAAACAAGGTTATTTAATTTAACTAGTTAATTAATTAATCAATACCAAACCCTTAGAATACTTAAAGATACACAGACCTCAAAACATATATATACATATATATATATATATATATATATATATATATATATATATATATATATACATATATATATATATATATATATATATATATATATATACACATATATATATATATGTGTGTGTGTGTGTACTAAAGCATAAACATTTAGACATAAATTTATACATATACAAAACACATAAAACATATAAAATATTATATCCAGACCTACAAAACACTTCTCAATAACAGTTATATTAATATATTAATATTCTACATAATTAAGCTCAACTAAACTAAATAATTTTGTATATGTATAAATTTAATGTCTAAGTGCTTATGTTTTAGTATATCCATTTTAAGGTCTATGTATTCTGAGAGTTTGTTATTGATGAATTAATTAACTAGTTAAATTGAATAATCATGGTTAATTGGTGTATATATATATATATATATATATATATATATATATATATATATATATATATATATATATATATATATATATACTTAATGTACTAATTTAAAAATTTTTTGAACCCTGTAGGCATTAACCGAGGCACTAGTTCAGAGTCTGTGGCTCTTTGCCCTGAAATAAAATTTGCTTATCTGTGTCAAAAAGTGGCTGATAATCATTTAAGGGCTACTTGCTACCTTATGCAACTATGAAGCCTCATCAGCCCTTGTAGCTCAATGATATGTTTAGTATTTAAACTACATTAAAAAAATATATAATGCAGGAAGCGAAACATAACTGCATATATTTATAAAGTGGTAAAGGATTTAGTAAGCAAACAAAATAGTTGAGAAGTAGAACAATGCACAGGTTATTCAGCACTGTCTTTTTATTCAAATTGTTAAAATATGTGTCTGTATTAAACCCGATGATTTATGCAATTATTCATTCTGACTTGCATTATTGCAGGGTTTCAGTTATAGCAGGCCTTTTGTCAACAATTTGTAATCTCCTTTAATCACTTTTCTTTTCACAGTGAGCTACAGCAATGAGTTCAGATGCAGAATTGGCAATATTTGGGGTCGCTGCTCCCTTTCTCCGAAAATCAGAGAAAGAAAGGATTGAAGCCCAAAATCGTCCATTTGATGCAAAATCATCAACATTTGTGACAGATGATAAGTTAGCTTATATTAAAGGTACTATCCAAAGCAGAGAAGGTGGCAAAGTCACTGTTAAAACTGAAGATGGAAGAGTAAGTGTACCTTTTTCATAGTCTTAAAATAATCATTTAATTGCTGAAATAGTGGAGCATACAGATAATTAAAACTATTTTTTTTCTGGATAAAGACTGTAACTGTTAAGGATGATCAAGTCTTTCCACAAAACCCTCCCAAGTTCGACAAAATAGAAGACATGGCCATGTTAACGCACCTTCATGAACCAGCTGTGCTGTATAACCTCAAAGATCGTTATGCAGCCTGGATGATTTACGTAAGTAAAATAAACATTACACAACAGTTTCAGTTAAACAGAAAAGTATTCCTAACTAATTTTTGATTTATTTTCTAGACCTATTCTGGCCTCTTCTGTGTCACTGTTAATCCCTACAAATGGTTGCCAGTGTACAACCCAGAGGTGGTTGGTGGGTACAGAGGAAAGAAACGTCAGGAAGCCCCTCCCCACATCTTCTCCATCTCTGACAATGCATATCAGTTCATGTTAACAGGTGAGTAACTTTAAAATTCACTTTGTTAGGTAGGGGATTCGTTTTACTAATTAGATAAGAAGGAATACTCGGGCAGTAGTTATTTCTCAAACAGGAATGAAACAAACAAAAAAAAAAGAACACTCACAATAACAATGAACAAAGCTAGCACACATCATCTAACAGCGTAAGTGGGATAAGTACAATAACATGCAATGCTGAAGTTTAGCAAACATGTAAGCCAAAGAAACATTTTTACAAAATGTTCGCATATTTGCCAGTATCAGGATTAGGTAAATGCACACAACACAAGTTCAGACAGAAGGATCTATTTACTGGATTTTTTTTCTTTTAGTGTAAGAAACAAAACTATATACGGCCACTTCATTAAGAAGTTCAAAATGTGCATCACACAAAGCACTATCAGCAGTTAGTGTCAGTCCCAGCTACACAGGTGCACTGGGCATCATTTAGGAATCAACAGCATTTCTTCAATTCAGCTTGCCTTTACTGAGTCATAAACAGAAATGCCCGTTTCATATGTAAAACATAATACATATGCTATATATGCGATTGGCTTCCACTGCTTAGTGCCAAAACCCAACACACTAACACACTTCCACTCATTTCATCATAACCAGCACATCAAAGTATTACTACCCTGAAGTTATCACATGCTTTAAAACTTCAGCTTGGCAAGCTAAGAACTTGGTTATATTCAACTGGACGTAAAGTACCTTTTTATGCACTTTTTCTTTTAAAAAATACAGTATTTAAATTGATTTAAACTGTGTATGAAGGAGTGTTGAAGGAATTTTTAACTGGTTATTCTGCTCTTCAGTAACTTGAACTAAAAGCTAGTGTTGGCTGAATTTTGTTATTTGCTAGTAATTACAGGTGTGGGGGTAGCCACATTCAGTGATTTCCTGTCCTTGCATATTTAAACTGGTGCATGTGAAATAATTCCTGCTTTAAAACTTCAGCTTGGCAAGCTAAGAACTTGGGTATATTCAACTGGACGTATAAGAGAATTTAAGTACCTTTTTATGCACTTTTTCTTTTAAAAAATACAGTATTTAAATTGATTTAAACTGTGTATGAAGGAGTGTTGAAGGAATTTTTAACTGGTTATTCTGCTCTTCAGTAACTTGAACTAAAAGCTAGTGTTGGCTGAATTTTGTTATTTGCTAGTAATTACAGGTGTGGGGGTAGCCACATTCAGTGATTTCCTGTCCTTGCATATTTAAACTGGTGCATGTGAAATAATTCCTGCTTTAAAACTTCAGCTTGGCAAGCTAAGAACTTGGTTATATTCAACTGGACGTATAAGAGAATTTAAGTACCTTTTTATGCACTTTTTCTTTTAAAAATACAGTATTTAAATTGATTTAAACTGTGTATGAAGGAGTGTTGAAGGAATTTTTAACTGGTTATTCTGCTCTTCAGTAACTTGAACTAAAAGCTAGTGTTGGCTGAATTTTGTTATTTGCTAGTAATTACAGGTGTGGGGGTAGCCACATTCAGTGATTTCCTGTCCTTGCATATTTAAACTGGTGCATGTGAAATAATTCCTGCTTTAAAACTTCAGCTTGGCAAGCTAAGAACTTGGTTATATTCAACTGGACGTATAAGAGAATTTAAGTACCTTTTATGCACTTTTCTTTTAAAAATACAGTATTTAAATTGATTTAAACTGTGTATGAAGGAGTGTTGAAGGAATTTTTAACTGGTTATTCTGCTCTTCAGTAACTTGAACTAAAAGCTAGTGTTGGCTGAATTTTGTTATTTGCTAGTAATTACAGGTGTGGGGTAGCCACATTCAGTGATTTCCTGTCCTTGCATATTTAAACTGGTGCATGTGAAATAATTCCTGCTTTAAAACTTCAGCTTGGCAAGCTAAGAACTTGGTTATATTCAACTGGACGTATAAGAGAATTTAAGTACCTTTTATGCACTTTTTCTTTTAAAAATACAGTATTTAAATTGATTTAAACTGTGTATGAAGGAGTGTTGAAGGAATTTTTAACTGGTTATTCTGCTCTTCAGTAACTTGAACTAAAAGCTAGTGTTGGCTGAATTTTGTTATTTGCTAGTAATTACAGGTGTGGGGTAGCCACATTCAGTGATTTCCTGTCCTTGCATATTTAAACTGGTGCATGTGAAATAATTCCTGCTTTAAAACTTCAGCTTGGCAAGCTAAGAACTTGGTTATATTCAACTGGACGTATAAGAGAATTTAAGTACCTTTTTATGCACTTTTTCTTTTAAAAATACAGTATTTAAATTGATTTAAACTGTGTATGAAGGAGTGTTGAAGGAATTTTTAACTGGTTATTCTGCTCTTCAGTAACTTGAACTAAAAGCTAGTGTTGGCTGAATTTTGTTATTTGCTAGTAATTACAGGTGTGGGGGTAGCCACATTCAGTGATTTCCTGTCCTTGCATATTTAAACTGGTGCATGTGAAATAATTCCTGCTTTAAAACTTCAGCTTGGCAAGCTAAGAACTTGGTTATATTCAACTGGACGTATAAGAGAATTTAAGTACCTTTTATGCACTTTTTCTTTTAAAAATACAGTATTTAAATTGATTTAAACTGTGTATGAAGGAGTGTTGAAGGAATTTTTAACTGGTTATTCTGCTCTTCAGTAACTTGAACTAAAAGCTAGTGTTGGCTGAATTTTGTTATTTGCTAGTAATTACAGGTGTGGGGGTAGCCACATTCAGTGATTTCCTGTCCTTGCATATTTAAACTGGTGCATGTGAAATAATTCCTGCTTTAAAACTTCAGCTTGGCAAGCTAAGAACTTGGTTATATTCAACTGGACGTATAAGAGAATTTAAGTACCTTTTTATGCACTTTTTCTTTTAAAAATACAGTATTTAAATTGATTTAAACTGTGTATGAAGGAGTGTTGAAGGAATTTTTAACTGGTTATTCTGCTCTTCAGTAACTTGAACTAAAAGCTAGTGTTGGCTGAATTTTGTTATTTGCTAGTAATTACAGGTGTGGGGGTAGCCACATTCAGTGATTTCCTGTCCTTGCATATTTAAACTGGTGCATGTGAAATAATTCCTGCTTTAAAACTTCAGCTTGGCAAGCTAAGAACTTGGTTATATTCAACTGGACGTATAAGAGAATTTAAGTACCTTTTTATGCACTTTTTCTTTTAAAAATACAGTATTTAAATTGATTTAAACTGTGTATGAAGGAGTGTTGAAGGAATTTTAACTGGTTATTCTGCTCTTCAGTTATTCCCACCCACCGCCCTGGTTTTGTTTTGGTGTTAATCTTAGTGGCATTGAAACTGCCCGCCTCAGCCTGCCTCTGGGCCCATCTCATTTGCTCACTCAACTGAGTGCAGTGAGATCATATTCTGATTTCAGGCACTCCTACTGTGTACAAAGAGAGCATCTGGGAAATAGAAAAAAAAAAATTAAGCTTATTTCCTGCCTTTCTTGTTAAGTGGTACAGACTATTTGTAGGCTTCTGAGCCCCAAGCCCTTCTGTGTTTGAGGGAAGCCTTCTAGCTTGTTTTTTTTTTTTCTTGTAACTAGCCAGTTTTCTAGTTTCAGCACTCAAATCTGTTTCTTTGATCTCAGCACTTGTTCAGAAAAAAAAAAAAAAAAAAAAAAAAAAATTTCATCTGCTTTTACTGTACTTACCTACTTCTTTTTACTTTTGCATCATCTTAAAATACTCAATTGTATTTATTACTGCTTGGTGTAACTCATTCTAAGCCTTTTGGTTTAAACACTTGGGCTTCGGACCAGTTAGTTGTTTTGCACTGAGAGGTTTGTGGTCTGCACTGTTGTGGCAGAACAGGTAGCTTACATCTTTCTAGGTTGAGAACTGCTGATTGAGGGCTCAGTGTCTGTTATTCTAAAAGTGTATTAATTCTGGTTTAAGCACTTGGGCTTTCAAGCCAGTTATTTTACATTAAGAGGGTTCGTGGTCTGCACTCTTGTGGGAGGAGAGGCTGGACTCTGCCCTTCTGAGCTGGGAATTTCTGGTTAAAGGCTTATAGTGCATGCATATCTGAACTGTTTCTTACTGAAGTTGGTGCGCCTTGTTTGCTGTGGCATAGACTGGATTCGGGCCTGCTGGATCTAGCTTTGTTTGTGTAACTTGAGCACTAATCCAGACATTCTCTAAAGTATTCAATGGTATTTATTACTGCTTGGTTGTAACTTGATTAAAGTGTAGCTATCATTCAAGTCTTTTGGATTAAGCACTTGGGCTTCAGACCAGTTGTTTTACATTAGGAAGGTTTGTGGCAAGCACTGTGGTGGCAGGACAGGTAGCTTTCATCCTTCTAAGTTGGGAACTGCTGATTGAGAGCCCAGTGTCCAAGTGTATTAGTTCTGGTTTAGGCACTTGGGCTTCAGGCCAGTTATTTTACATTAAGAAGGTTCGTGGACTGCACTCTTGTGGGAGAAGAGGCTGGACTCTGCCCTTCTGAGCTGGGAATTTTCTGGTTAAAGGTTTATAGTGCCTGAATATTTGAACTGTATCTTACTGAAATTGGTTCACCTTGTTTGCTCTAGCATAGACTAGATCCAGGCCTACTGAATCTAGCTTTGTTTATATACTTGTTGTTTGTTTGCTTGTTATTTCCCTGGAAGCTAATTCACCTAATACGCAACTTCTCAGCTTCTGTGGATCACTAGTGATATCTGCATTGCTTACTGTACTTATTTCCTTGTTTCACTTGAAAGAAAGTTACTGTTTGTCGTTTTTGCATTTAGTTACTTGTATCACATTGCACTCAAGTTACCTGGCACTTGCTCACTAAAGCAATTATATAAGTCAGCACTAAAAATTAAAAGCACTACACCCTCACTCCCCACTGGCCCTTGTTTTCAATTAAGGATTCCCAATATTATTCTAGCATGTCCAAAGGTCAGTTGTCAATCTCCTCTCCGGTCCAGCTGGTGAATCTGGGAATCTTGAGGCAATGTTATAACTGCCTCATGTACACAGACAACCCTCTCCTCCTCCCACATAACACAAATACTTGCGAGAGATGCAGCTATTTAGCCAAACTGGAGGCTGAGCTCTCTCAACTCAGGACTGGCAAGACCAGACAGGAGGAGAAGGCAACTACACACACCACAAAACCAGCCTCACATAATGCTACCACTCCACTGAATCAAACACATAAACACACAAAGGCATACTCGGAGGCTCTGAGTAAAATTTACCTAAACAGCAGAGGCCTCCAAAGCAGACACCCAAACAACTGCTACCTCAAGACACCCCACAAGCAACACATAAACCACAAAAGCAGTGTGCAAAGCAGTCACAGCCCTTAAGGCCAAATACAACACCAAACATACTTGTCATAGGTGACTCCATAGTCAGACACACTGACGTCCCACTCACCAGGCTGAACAAGGAGAGGGTCACAGTAAGCTGCCTATTGGGCGCTAGAATCCGCCACATAACACAAGCACTCGGGTCACTCCACAGCAAGTACAAATATGACACAGTCATTGTCCATGCTGGTGTGAACGACCTGAGACGTACCTCCCTGGACTGCATGAAAAGAGACATAGAGGAGCTCTCTGATTATGTAGTCCAGGCAGGTATGACCCTAACCCTGAGCAGTATCCTTCCTTCACCAAGAATGATGCCACAATATAGAGACAAGATGATCAGCTTTAACAATTGGCTTAATGTCTGGTGTCATTCAAAGGGGATCCAGTGTCTGTCTGCCTGGGATGACATGCTTGACAAGCCACGCTGCTTCGCAAGGGACGGCTTGCACCTGTCACCCTGGGATTCGGATATTGGCTAAGGCTCTTGCCACCCCATAGTGCCTTTTTAGGCAAGGCTCAAATTCTAAACCTACCACCCTAGAAAACAAAAATGGGAAGAAATTGAGGGTAATGCTGCTCAATGCCAGAAGTCTAAATCTCAAAATGCACGCACTCGAGGCCCTTCTCAGTATGGAGAACATCGATGTCTGTGCTGTAACTGAAACCTGGTTCAAGGCTCCTGAGAGCACCCGGCACTATTAGGTTTTACCTCATATCATGCGTTCCGGCCCCAAAACCCGGACCACTCCACAAAAGGAGGGGTGTATCCATATTCATAAAGGATACTCACACCTCCAGGTTGGTGGCAACGCATGAAGCTTCGGAAACCATCCAGGTGCAACTAACAATAGGCAAAACTGCTCTACAAATTGTAGCATGCTACAGGCCACCCTCTCAAACTCAGGAACCCCACACAGCCTTCCTGAAGACACTGGAGGGTATAAATGTATCTCCAAACACCATCATATTGGGTGACTTCAACTACCCGAATATAGACTGGGAACATTACTCAAGCCCTAACTTTCTAGCCCAACGGTTCCTGGAGTTCATAAATTCAAATGCCATGGAACAGCTAGTCACTGTTCCCACGAGAGGAGAAAATATACTAGATCTCATTGTCACAAACATGGGGACAAAATGCTCCACACCGAAGTATATCCCTCATTGGTGAGATCTGATCATAAACTAATCTCACTGGAAATCCACATCCCGCCCCACCCCAAACAAAAAGACCATAGTGAAGAACTTCTCTAAAGCAAACTTCACACTACTCAAGACTGGTGTGGTATCCTTCAAGGCCCCTGAGTCAGAGGAAACCACAACCCAAGCTGCGGAAGCCCTTACAAATGCCTTCTATGAACACCTCCAGGACTGCATGGATCAGGCAATCCCAAATAAAACCAAGACTCTTTCCACAAAGGGCAAACGTCCAGTCTGGTGGACCCCAGCCATTAACAAACTTTACAATAAGAGGAGAAAGCTATTACATGATAGAACAAAATCCATAAAGGAAGTCACCCTGATCATTATTAGCAAAAAATACGAGCACTCATAAAATCAACTAAGGCCAATTTTGAGAGAAAAATTGCCATGGATTCAAAGGACAATCATAAGGCCTTTTTCAGCTATGTTAGGAACCTGGGTGGAAACTCACAGATATGCTCAGAATTAGTCCAAAATGATACAAAAATCACTGAACCCACAGACATTGCCAACATACTGGCAGACAGGTTCAGTGCAAACTTCACCCCTCTCCCCTAAAGGAGAGATAACTATCCCAGCCGAGTGTAGCCTCCCGGACATCTCAAATGCGCAGGTGAAAGCTGCTCTCTCTAAAGCTAAAAACACAGCATCAATGGGACCGGATGGTGTCCCCGGCTGTGTGCTACACGAGCTAAATGAGGAATTAAACCCGCACATAAGGCAGCTGTTTAATCTCAGCCTTACCACAGGATACATGCCCAAGGAGTGGCGACGGCAACTGTGGTCCCACTCCACAAAGGTGGCGCCTCACGGACCCTGGTAATTACCGCCCCATAAGCTTAACAAGTCTAGTCTGCAAAGCTATGGAGAGGATCATAATGGAGCTCATAAACAAAGATATAGGGGACTTGCAGACATTGGACCCGACCCAGTTTGGCTTTGTCAAGGGAAGATCATGCCTTTTGAACTTGGTCGACTTCTTGAAATAGTCACCAAGGCCATTGATGAGGAAAGGCAGTCCATACAGCCTACCTTGACCTTGCAAAGGCTTTCGACACAATACCCCACTCGGGTATTGTAGAAAAACTTACCAGCTTAAATGTAAACCCATATGTCACAAGATGGGTTGCAAACTGGCTTAAGGACAGAACCCACAGGGTTAGAGTTGCTGGCGCTGTGTCAGACTCCAAGCCGGTCACAAGTGGTGTCCCACAGGGCTCGGTCCTTGGCCCCTATTGTTTGGCATCTACTTCTCAGAAGTACAGGCCAACATGGGAGGACTTTGGCTGACAAAGTTTGCAGATGACTGCAAACTGGGCCATAGTGGAAAGTGCATCGGACACTGATATCCTTCAGAAGGGACTCACGGAAACAGATAGCTGGTGCCAGAGCCATGGCCTGAAGTTAAACGCCAAAAATGTATAGTCATACCCTTCGGGAAAAACAAGGTAACCCCAAGCTACCATATAGGTGGCAATCCACTAAGCACAGAAGAGGTTATCAGGGACCTGGGGACCCAGGTTGACAGTGGCCTTTCTTTTGACACTCACATTGCTAAAGTGGTTAGAAAGACCTTCTACATTGCCCACCTGATCATGAAGGGATTCACATCCAGATCTAGTGAGGTCATTGTTCCCTGTACTCTTCACTTATCAGACCAATGATCGAGTACAATGCCCCATTCGGGATGTATCTCACCCGACATCTGCAGCAATTGGAGAGACCCCAAAAGTTCCTCACCAAAAGGATAAAGGGACTCCAAAATCTGTCATATGCTGCCAGATTGAAGAAACTCCAGCTCTATTCAGTCGCATACCGTCTGCTCAGAGGTGACATGTGCCTGACATACAAGGCCATGTCCAACCCGGAATTAATGGTCATGCTCCACCTCAAAAATCCAAATCCACCAAAACCACTAGAGCAAGCGACTTAAACCTTAGCACGGATATAAATAGGACGTGCTGGAGGGATAGATTTATCACTCAGAGACTCCCTATGCTGTGGAATAAAATCCCGGTCCATGTGAGGCAGAGCACCTCGCTGACTCTGTTCAAGAGAAATCTAGACCTGTGGATGGGAGATCGTAGGTTTACCCCGGGAATCATCTCTGGGTCACTGCCGGACAGAGGCACAACAAACTAATGGGCACAGTATTTTTTCATATAAGGGGTGGCGTAAGCCACAATAATTTGGGCTAGGCTTATAAATGCCTTAGGGCAGATAGCCTAGTATAAACCTATGAACCTATGAACCTATGAACATGCATACCATAAAAAATGTTAGGGAAGTAATCAAACACAGGCTATCTTATGATCTCATGTAGAAACCTTTAATGTTACATTAGCACTCTGGGTAGGCAACACACATGCACATGCACACGTATAGACACCTACAGCTACACACGCACACACACACGCACACACACACGCACACACACACACACACACACACACACACACACACACACACACACACGCACACGTGCATGCATGCACACATGCACTCTACACATGATTTATATTATTACTGGTTGAGACATTATGTTGTTATTAGTAAGCTTGTGTTTTATAGGGGATCATTCCACTGCATTGTGGACATTTAATATGGAGCAGAAGACAATGGGTGCTGTTAGCATTCGGGCATGACATACATTTGCCTTTTGACACAGTAAATCAAAACACTAAAAGATAGCGATTTGTCTCTCCTGATAGCACATTCAGTGAGAGCAGTTAATGAAATAAAGCAATGTAGGAAACAATAGAAATTCATCTTCTATAAAGTTGCATGGTGTCTCAATTTCAGCACAGGCTTATATGCATGAAGTAACACCTATCACATACTGACAGTGACTGGGGCACTTGCAGATATTATAAAAATGAACTTTTTATGTGTATTTCAGTATGCTTGTAAGCAGGGCCAGTGTTAGCAATTTGGGCACTTCCAATTTAAGTATCATCCTGTCATTGCCACCCCTCTTAAGCAACCTCTTAGTTCATGTTGCAAGTAGAAGTAGTATGCACAGACTGACCTGTAGCTACAATACTGTTACATTACAGCAGGCCTGTGTGCCACACTATGTTGGCCTATCTCACACAGTGGCATTCACAGTTACTGGTATTAGGTAAAACAATGATACATTATAACACAACAATTCTATGTACGGGGATGGACTTAGGCAAAATGGCACCTTAGGCACTGCCTACTGTTTATTACCCCCCTACATCATCCAGTGTTCACTTCTGTTTTCTCCCATCTTAGGATCCACCATGCACATTACATTTTTTTCTTCCTTTTCTCACATTTTATCTTACTGTTTAGTTATTTTCAAGAAGACATGACTTTCTATATGCTCTGAAGTGCATTCTAAAGATTTTTTATACAACCTTTGCATCCAGTGATGGCTTGTACAGAAGTTATGATTAAGGAAAGCAATTCACTGTTGCTGTTCAACTTTAGTTTAATTTTCCTTGCATCATTTCAACATACCTTTCCTAGCTAAAACAAGACAGTAATAACTACTTAGGAAATAATTAAATTAAACTGGGATCCCCAGAAGCCAAAGATGCTCTAGGATGCATTTCAGAGCATTTTCCAATATTTTAATACAGCAATGGCCTGAATATAAACCACGAATAAGAAAATAATTTCAGTCTTATTTTTTTTCTTTCAAGAAAGACATAAGTTGTGCCCAAAGCTTACTGTTCCCAACTGACAAAAAGCAGCTCATAATAAACTAACAAGACAATTGTTCTGCTGTTGTGAGGATATACAGATCCTATCTGGGAATATTGCCTGGCCCCATACCCCCCCCCCTCCAAAAAAAAGACAGTTACTGCCTGTGCATCTGTCTGGTTCAAATGGCCACAGTCATGTATTTTAAGTGGCTGCTGTCATACATATACATCATGCCTCCTCAGTCTTCACCCCCCCAAAGGCAGCCATCTGCATACATGCCTGATTAGTGATTGTGAGGAAAGAGAAAAAACAATCATTACACTAATGTATTCCACTTTGTTACCAATATACAGTACTCTGTCCCTCCACAAGCAATAGTAACCTTCTTTGTAAACCTCTGAGGTCTGTGAGAAAAGTAAAAGAAACAATGACCACACTGTTCTCAGTCCCAAACACAAACTAAAATGACTCTCTGTGCATACAAAGTTTGACTGTAATGAAAATTAAAGTAATGAACACACACTCCCCATCCCCTCCACACACACACACACACACACACACACACACACACACACACACACACACACACACACACACACACACACACACACACTCCTCATCCCCTACACACACACACACACACACACACACACTCCTCATCCCCTACACACACACACACACACACACACACACACACACATACACACACACACACACACACACACACATACACCACATAACCTATAGAAACCTTCAGTACACATAGATCTAAGCAGGGCTGATTATAGAATTAGTATGGCTGAGGGCAGTGGTTACCACTAAGTCCATTTCAAAATCTATTTATACAGTCTGGTTGTGGGGGTCACAAGACTCCTAGAAAGTCCAAGTGTCTGAATGTTCTGTGATGTGTGGTATCCCTTATTTTAGAAATATAATTACTTAAGTGCATTTTTTACTGCTACCCAGAAGAGGGGTGGGGTTGGCATAGGGGTTAAAGTCTTTACCTAACAAACACAAAGTACAGCACTTTATTCTGATCTCTGGTTATTCACTAGGCTTGTAATAGTCTAATAGCCTAGTACTTACCTATGAACTTATAAAAGCAATGCATGCATCCCACCATTATTTTGTGTTTGGGTATAGATAAAAATCAGAGATGTTTTTACACACATACACACACACACACATGCACACACATGCACACACACGCACACACACACACACACACACACACACACACACACACACACACACACACACACACACACACACACACACACACACACACACACACACACACACACACACACACACACACACACACACACACACACACACACACACTCACACATTCACCTTCAGGGAAAAGGGAGGAACTCCATTTCACCTTGTGCATGTTTTTGAGGTTCTGGGGTTAACCAGAGCATGTGGATAGACACACTCACAGACAAGGAAAAGCATGTACATTCCACACAGCCAAAAACTCAACCAGTGCAAAGCAGTATGAGATTGCAGTACTATTCACTGTGAGATGGCAGTTCTACCTACTGTGAGATAGCAGTGCTACTCACTGTAAGATAGCAGTGCTACTCACTGATCCATAGTAGCACTGAATAGTTTCTTTCACACATCCTTTTCCTGCCAAGCCACCAAAGATAGCCATTTATCATGCATAAGGTCTATTTTGTAATGGTTAGTGTAAGAAAATATGACCAGATTATCACTTTTAAATACATGGTAACCCCACCCCCCAACATGCAAGCATAATAGCAGTGCTGATAATGTCTAAGTTAGAAAGTGAAATACATTCTAGCCAGATTGTTACTCTTACACTTAACAAACACACACACACACACACACACACACACACACACACACACACACACACACACAATATTAGTTTTGCACATATTTCAGCAAATAGCAATAGATTATGCAACACTGGTATTGCCACACCAGATCAGTGACTTTTTTCAGCAGTCATCAAACAGGGGTAAGTAATTTTTATTTATCCCACTGATGAGTAATGTATATACTGTGCCTGATTTTGCCTCATAAATTTGCTCTCTCTCTTTCTCTCTCTTGTAAAAAAGTTTGATTTGCTGGTAAACCATTCAGGATAATAGACAAGGTAACCATTTTAAATGTCGTGACCCTTTAAACTGATTCCTGAAATACACAAACTGAAAGGCCAAAAAAGCACACTTACATATACTAAGTCTAGGATGGCCATTTCCAGGAATATTCCCTTTTCTCTGAGGTATGCCAACCTTGGCTTTGGTATATATAAGTTTGGGGTATGGGGGTTGCAAGTGGTTTGCCCTTGAAAAAATACATTTAAAGGAGAAGAGCGATGTTCACGATTCAGTCTTCTCCTGCATTTTCAATTCTTTTATTTTCCGGTGTATTGCACTTGGCATTTGAGTGCCAGCATTTCAGTCAGGAGCCTTACAGAGTCAACAAACCCAAACATTTGAGTGTCATGCTTCTTATTGCCCAAAAATGCATGCTGTTGCAAACCTGTTATTCAACTGACTTTTGTAAATAAATTAGAGTTCATAGATTAGTACTAGGTTAACTGCCCTTGTGGGTCATTTTAAGCCTAGCCAATTATCCCTTGTGAGACTCAAACCCTGCACCTTGTGTTTGTAAGGCAAACATCTTAACCATTAGGCCACCCTCCCAACCCAAAGAGTAATATTTAAAATGTGTTCCTGAGTTCTTACACCTTTATTCTACATTATTTTTGGCTTTGCCTAGAATTCCTGAACAAAAAAGTTAAGAATTATATTATCTGGTGTTCTGCCAGTATTTATAAAACTCTTTAAATGAGAACAAAACTATCCCTGAAGATCCAAGGTAAGCACAGCGTTCAGTCACTCTGGGCCGCTGATCTCTAGTGTTTACCTTTGCTCATGTTCATTCATTGATTCTCAGCTTTATCACAACAGGGTTGTGTCACAACCCTTTTTTGGTTAAAGCGCATAATCAGACAATGAATAAATATTTTTGTCCTAATTTTTCCCTTACCAGCAGCAGCTTTTGTGGGGCCTCCATACAGTTGAGGATGGTTAAAGGGTCTCCTGAAGCCACGGGTATTGCAGGTGCCTAAAGCTAGCTATGATGCTAGTTTTAGTGGCGAGAATGTTCAACAGCAGGATTTAATTAAGTCAAGGGCACAATGTAAATGGTAAAATATTTAATGAAATGGTGAAACTTGCTATTTGACAAAACGCTATTATTATAACATAGCATGTCTAAACAATCATGTCTTGGTTTGTGATTTCTTGTGGAGTTGACCGAAAAGAGCTACTAGGTATTGATGTACTGTTGATAAGATAGATAGCTGCATGGCTTACAAATAGGACATGGCAAGTATCACACACCAACTGGACAGGTGAAATCCTTGGTTACAGTCAAGGTGTCCCACAGGGCTCTGTCCTAGACCCTTATTTGTTTAGATTGTATCTTTCAGACCTTACTTTTTCATCTGAGGTGTTCTACAGTCTATATGCTGACGACCTGAAATTGGGAAAACTGATTACAAGTGTTACAGATAAGGCATGTCTGCAAAATAATTTGACTAAATTGACCATTTGGGCACAGGAGAATAATATGTTGATAAATACATCAAAAACTAAGCATATGAGATTTGGAAGACATAAACTGAAAGGTGAATATTTAATACAGCACACAGTGATTGAAACTGTAGACTCATTTAAGGATCTGTGTATATGGGTAGATTCTGCTATGAGTTTGTCTAATCATATCAACCAATTGGCTAATGATAGTTATAGAACTATAGGTTGTATAAAAAGATTTATAAAGTCTTGGAAATCAAACATAATGAAGTCATTGTTTGTTAGTTATATTAGACCCAAACTTGAGTATGGAATAAAAATATAGAAACCCTATAGGAAAACAAGCATGAATAAACTGGAAAGAGTACAGCAGAAATATACCAAGGGCATTGATACATCATCTTCTGTCGGCTGTTCTCGTTAAGGGTCGCCACAGCGGATTAACTGTTTCCATTTCTTCCTGTCCTCTGCATCTTGCTCTGTCACACCAACCACCTGCATGTCCTCTCTCACCACATCCATAAACCTTATCTTAGGCCTTCCTCTTTTCCAGTTACCTGGCAGCTCCATCCTTAGCATCCTTTTCCCAATATACCCAGCATTCATCCTCAGGACATGTCCAAACCAACGCAATCTCATCTCTATTGCTTTGTCTCCAAACTGTCCAACCTGAGCTGAGACTCTAATATACTGATTCCTAATCCTGTCCATCCTAGTCACACCCAGTGCAAATCTTAACATCTTTAATTCTGCCACATCCATCTCTGACTCCTGCCTTTTTGTCAATGCCACCGTCTCCAACCCATATAACATAGCTGGTCTCACTACCCTCTTGTAGACCTTTCCTTTCACTCTTACTGGTACCCGTCTGTCACAAATCACTCCTGACACTCTTCTCCACCCATTCCACCCTGCCTGTACTCTCTTCTTCACCTCTCTTCCACACTCACCATTACTCTGAGCATCCATGGATGTGAAAGTCTAAGTTATTATGAAAGACTAAAATATCTGAACTTGTACAGTGTCTCTTACAGATATCCAAGAGGAAATCTTATTCAGGTATATAGGGCATTTAGAGACAACTACCTCTGAGAATGTTTGGGGGTAACAAAAAGTACTAGAGAATCATCAGACAACCAAAGATTCTATAGGAATGAGAAGTGTACTAATTGGTTCTCTGACAGAGTAGCTGATGCATGGAACAGACTACCAAATTACATTAAAGCAAGTACTAGTTTAGATATTTTTAAGAACAGCCTGGACATTTATTATGGGAACAAGTGTTTTGGTATATTGGCAAGCTAGAAGGGCATTAATGCCTGTGCTTGAAATATTTGTATGTATGTATGTATGTATGTATAACCAGAGGTATCTTTGAATTTTAAAGACAATATATGTAAGAGTTATTATTACTCACCTGGTTTATTGATTACACAAGATTGTTGTACTAGCTTTTGTTGGTTTGACTGATGTTACAAAATATGAAAGTACAATAAATTGCAGTGTTTGTTGGTGCCTAAAGCTAGCTATGCTTGTAGGTAATCTGCATAAGTACTACAGAATTTAGTCTAGGACTGTCTCACATATTATAATGATTTTCATATCCATTTCCAAGTTCAGTAGTATGCAGGGAAGCAAATAACCAGATAAATAAATGCACGCATTTCTGAAGCTATTTCATTTCTCCCTGGCAGATCGTGAAAATCAGTCAATTCTAATCACGTAAGAGCAATTTTCAATTTCAAAAGAATAACATTTTCATTCTTTTTAAATATGCAATGATGATGTTTCACTGGTTGGTTTAACTACTTTTGTATTTTTTTATACATAGTGGAGAATCCGGTGCTGGGAAGACTGTCAACACAAAACGTGTCATCCAGTATTTTGCAACAATTACAGCAGCTGGAGACAAAAAGAAAGAAACTGGTGGCAAATATAAAGTAATATATTTTAAGTGTTAGTTGGACACATGTTTATTTGCAAGTTTACATTTCTCAGTTACTTGTATTGATCAGTGTTGCGTGTTGTTTCAATTTTTTTGTTGAGATCTTTTGAAGGTACATAATGGAGTGCTCATACATGAGTACCAATGGGATATTCCAGAGTAGATGGTGATAATGCATACAAGAGATTCATGATCATAAGCTGTTTAGCTGACATTGATTGAAATGACCCACACTCTGTTTCTGTTATCAATAACTAGCTAAAATGAATCAACACACTGAAAACTGAATGTATGCTTACTCGTGGTTTACATGTGGCACTTGGAAACAGATTGCATGGGAGATGGAGCTAGTTGGTGGCATGCATTTTACATGCATATACATGTTGCAGGAAATGTTACTAGCAAAACCTTCTTCAACATGTTACCAATCTGTAAGTTTTCTTGCCAGTTTCCTGTTTGTTCTTGATGCCAAGTGACCAAGTTTTGAAGAATGGCAGGTTTGCTAGAAATTTGCTGTTTTTGGTGTATCTAGTAGTAGTTTTGTTTCAGTAATCTCCTTTTCCAGGTCAGTTTGTTTATAATTCATTAGCTTATTAGCACTGGCAATTTCTTTTTGCAGGTCAAGATAATTCACCCAAACATATATTTTACAGTTACCTTTTGACAGCTTTGACATAAATACCACAAAATTAGAAATAATAACAATAGATCAAGCCGGGATCATGGACAAATGTGAAAATATATAGTGACTAAATCAGGAATGCTTATATAGCAGTATATTTAAAAGTGAAGATTTTGTCAATACAGATGAAATCATCATACAGAGTCATACAAGTAGTATATTGTTATTTATGAATTCATGTGTTTGTGTGTGTGTGTGTGTGTTTCTTAGATTTATAAATGATCTGGTCAGTTTAGGCCGTTATCACAAGGGCAAGGGTTAATGGAAAATACATACAGATAGTTTAGAATGGCCATTAAACCCTCATGGTTGGGTAGATTCTCAGAGAAAATCCATGCAGCTATAGAGAGTGCATGCAAATTTTGTAGTCACTGACTGCAAGCTGCAAGCTAGGACAGAACTACAGCACTGGAGGATAAAAACTCTAACCATTAAGCTACCATGTTGCTTCTCTCATATAAGGTATGGTAATGTCAAGGACAATTTGGAAAATTTTATTACCCTGATAAATAGGCATATTTTATCAAATAATTTGCACATGCCTGTTAAATTAAAACATATATTGATACTGACATTTTTATTACAGGGAACTCTGGAAGATCAAATCATCCAGGCTAATCCACTGCTGGAAGCATTCGGTAATGCCAAGACTGTTAGGAATGACAACTCATCACGTTTTGTAAGTAAACTTTATGAACTACATGCTCAAGTATGGGAACACATCTCTAATAGTTGATAAATGTAGATCATTACATTTAAACTGAGAGAGACCACCAGAATTAGCTTCACAATATACAACTGAAAATATTTAAGGTCAGGAAGAAAACTATGTGGTTCTAAAATTACAAATACCCCATAATCAAATATTACTTCTGTTTTAAGATACAGACTTAGGTAATCATTGTCCTCCATATAGTATGAACAAAGAGAGCAGTGATTTGTTGTCTATACCGGACAAGAAGGCAGTGGACGGTAGTGATTCGTAAACATTATGGTTATACTGTAACAGAGTAATCCTATACCATGATGGGCCAGATATGCAATCTTATCTTTCGCTCATTCCTTTATGGAACATAGTAAAGAATGGCATGCTTGGGGTAATGAAGGAAAAACATCAGCTCAGAAAGCATGTTACCAAAAGCCAGTCCTACCTGATTAAGAAAAACAAAGGCATATATCATATAATAATTACAGGACAACATGTACTCACTATTATTTTAATAATGTTCTAGGGTAAATTTATTCGAATTCACTTTGGAACGACAGGAAAGCTAGCTTCAGCTGATATTGAAGCCTGTAAGTATACCCATCAGATATGTTATTTTTATTAGTCTTTTTTCTACTTTAACTCCAAAAAACTCTGCTTCATATTTCAATATTTATGTGATAACAGACCTTCTGGAAAAGTCTAGAGTCACATTCCAGTTAGCTGCTGAAAGAAGCTACCACATCTTTTATCAAATCATGAGTAACAAGAAGCCTGAGTTGATTGGTAAGGAAACAGTTACTAACTATGGCATGTTTGATGTTTTTGTTAACACTACCAGTAAGTCAACTGAGTAATGTATTTAAATTTCCAATTTTTTTCAGAAATGCTTTTAATTTCCACTAACCCGTATGACTACCCATATGTGAGCCAGGGTGAAATCTCAGTGGGAAGCATTGATGACACAGAGGAGTTGATGGCTACTGATGTAAGTGTCCAAGCATTACTAATTTGAAGCAGTCATTGACAAAGGAGAGAAATATGTAAAAATATATAATTTCCACAGCACAGGTTATTGCAGAGTTCTTCAGTACAATGCTTCTTTTCTGTCTGTGTACTGCAAATGGCAGATCTAGTAATAATCACCTGCTGTATAAACGAGTGCCTTTTGTATACTTGCCACATTGAGTCAAACATGTAATGCATGCAATGTGTCATGCAGAAACACAATGCAGTTTTATCCTGCTAAATGATTTAGCACACATGCAGTTTATAAATAGATGCAATCATGTGCTTATTAATAGGTTAGCTAATACTTGGAAATATATTTTCTCTTTATTTGCAGATGTTGCATATTCATATGTATGCTAATGATAACAATTTTTTACCACTTCCTAAGCATTCCAATGGCTCTTAACTGTACACTTTTCCCATATGCAGGGAGCAATTGACATTCTTGGCTTCACACAAGAGGAGAAGCTTAGTAATCTACAAAGTAACAGGAGGAGTGATGCACTATGGGAATATGAGGTTTAAACAAAAACAGAGAGAAGAACAAGCTGAACCAGAAGGAACCGAAGGTAAAACAATA
Source organism: Protopterus annectens (assembly GCF_019279795.1). Classification (NCBI taxonomy): domain Eukaryota; kingdom Metazoa; phylum Chordata; order Ceratodontiformes; family Protopteridae; genus Protopterus; species Protopterus annectens. The sequence goes on from NC_056748.1 coordinate 550,760,521, forward strand.
ATGAAATTGTTAAAATAGATAATGCTGCTGGCAAATAGGTTATAACATATAAATACTAGTTGACAAGTAAGAGTTTATCCATTTTACTTAACATGCTGCATTCAGTGTGAACACTGCATTTCTCTTACTTCAAAGGGAAAGTTCTAGAAGAAATGGGGCATCAAAAAGAAGTACTGTACCATGATGGCCTTGGTGCACACCAAACCTTGCACTTCTGTGGCTGTGCAGTCAGAAATAATGATCAGTGTGGTTTGTGTCTTAGCTTATGTGGGTTACCTTATGACAATTCAAAGGTACAAGCTCTGTGCAGAAATTCCAGTGCACTGATGCAAGTCACTAAAAACAAAACGGCCAATGGTTCAGTTTGATATAAGGAAGGTAAACATGTGTTTGCTATAATGAAAAATCATTTTAAAGCATTACTGACAGCCATCCAAATGAAATATAAACTGAGAATCAAAAATTATTTTGATAGATAGAGGGATAGATAGGTAGATAAAAAGATAGATATGAACGTAAACAGCAAGCTTTGCAGTAGGCAATCATGCTTATAAGTATAAAAAGTATAAAGTAATCTATAACATAAACACAGGTATGCGATTGAATATATTCTAATTTATTATTTTTCAGATGCTGACAAAGCAGCATATCTTATGGGTCTTAACTCATCAGATTTACTCAAAGCCTTGTGCTATCCCAGAGTAAAAGTTGGAAATGAATATGTAACCAAAAGTCAAACTGTGCAACAGGTATTTAAATGGATATTGTTTACTGTTATCTATAATCAGCTACCTTTGTGCCTGTAATGAATGTGTAACAAAAAAAAAGGATATTTTCTTGCATTGTGCAGTTAAAGCAATTTCAATATAATTGATTTTAGATGGCAACCTGATATGTCTCCAAATGAAAATGCCAGTTTTCCAGGTCAGGATTCCTTTACTGACTACTTTTTCTGCAGCCACAATCCTGCTTTTAAAGAAAATCTATAATCATGCAGCTTAGTATGGATGGCCATTACAATTCCATAATTCTCCTTTGCACACCCATGAATTTCACATTTATATTCTCTTTCTGACTACTAGAAAACATCTTTAATTCTTTAAAATAGCCATTCCTTATAGAAAAATACATTTTTTTTAGTATTGTCTAGATCTGGACATCAGTCTCCACTAACAGCCTTGGACCCATATTCCTCCTTCCTCTATTCCCAGAGTTGAGCAGGTACCATCTACAGAGGGAGTGACTCTGGAAGTGTAACAGAAGCTTTATTCAGCTACCTTGCCAAGGTCATTGATTCTGTCTTCTGTCCTCTGTTACCCTCGTAAATGCTAAAATCAACGCTTTCTGGAATTCATAAACTCTAGTGCCGTGGATCAACTTATCCACACCCCCACCAGGGGCAACAATATCCTAGATCCAGTCATTACCAACATGAGTGACCGGTGTTCCACACCTGAAGTCAACACTTCATTGGTCCGATACGACCATAAGCTAATTACCCTAGATATCCACATCCTGCCCCCATCCCCCATTAAGGAAACCATGGTAAAAAATTTCTCCAAAGCCAACTTCATGCTTCTTAAGACAGAAGTGGTGAACTTCATGACACCCATGCAGATGGACAATACAGTTACAACTACTGAATCCTACACAATTGCACTTTATAAGCACTTACATGAGTGCATGGATTGTGCTATCCCAAACAGAACCAAGATGCTATCCTCCAAAAAAAGGAAGATAATTTGGTGGTCCCCTACCATAAACAAACTGTACAACAGAAGGAAGAAACTGTTGCAAAAGAGAGTAAAATCCCATGAGTGGAGGAGCTCCCTGGTCAACCTCAGTAAGAAGCTGTGATCCCTGATAAAATTCTCCAAAGCTAGTTATGAAGAAAAATCGCCACTGATTCTAAAGACAACCACAAAGCATTCTATAGCTATGTCAAGAATCTCAATGGCAACACTCAGATCTGCTCTGAGTTACAGCACAATGGCACTAAATATACAGACCCAACTGATATTGCCAACATCCTGGCAGATAGGTTCAGTGCTAACTTTACCCCAGTTTCATCCCCTAAAGAGCCCATCTCTATACCAGAAGAATGCAAAGTTCTTGTAATCACGGCTGAACAGGTAAAAAACACACTCTCCAAAGCCAAGAACACAGCATCCATGGGACCAGACAACATCCCAGACTGCATTCTACATGAACTACAGAACAAACTGGCACCCCACCAAAGTACCATGTTCAATCATAGCCTCATCTCAGGCTTTGTGCCTGCTGAATGGCGCACAGCGACGGTTATCCCTCTCCACAAGGGGAGAGCCACCACGGACTTCGGGAACTACCACCTCATTAGCCGATGAGCCTGGTCTGCAAGGCCATGGAACATATTGTCATGGAACTTATAAACAAAGACACTGGTAATCTCCAAACTCTGGACCCCAACCAGTTTGGGTTTGTAAAAGGCAGATCATGTCTCCTAAACCTGATAGACTTCTTTGAAGCAGTCACCAAAGCCATTGACAAGGGTAAGGTGGTTCACACAGCCTATCTAGATCTTTCCAAGGCTTCTGACACCATCCGCCCACCCTGGAATTATAGATAAACTCACTAAACTTGGTATAAATCCCTATGTCACAAGAAGGGTTGCCAACTGGCTCACTGACAGAACCCACACTGTGAAAGTAGCAGACTCCAAATCCAACTTCAGACCAGTGACATGTGGAGTACCACAGGGTTCAGTCCTGCGTCCTCTCCTGTTTGGTATCTACTTCTCTGAAGTACAGGCTAACTCAGAAGGTTTTTGGCTAATGAAGTTCACAGATGACTGCAAACTAGGAGCCATAATCGAAACTCCTAACTATGTGGACATCCTACCAAAGGGCTTCTCTGAGACAGATGCCTGGTGTCAAAGCCATGGCCTCAAGCTCAATGCCAAAATGTGCATTGTCAGCCCCTTTGGTAAAAACTCTGTACCCATGAACTACAACATAGGCGGTAGTATACTTAACATCGAAAGTGTGATAAGAGACCTTGGGACACAGGTGGACAGTAGTCTCTCCTTTGATAATCACATTGCCACAGTAGTCAGGAAATCCTTCTGAGGCACACTTCATCACAAAAGGTTTCTTATCCAAAAAAAAGAGGTTATTGTTCCCCTCTACTCATCACTCATTAGACCCATTATAGAGTACAATGCCCCTTTTGGTATGTACCTCACAAGACATCTACAACAACTGGAAAGGCTGCAGAAATACCTCACAAAGAGGATTACTGGGCTCAAACAGATGCCCTCCGCAGATTGTCTCAAAAAACTTCAGCTTTACTCTGTCGCATATCACCTACTCAGAGGTGATCTCTGCCTAACATACAAAGCTATGTCAAACCCAGAGCTGTTGGACATACTCCACTTAAAGAAATCCCAATCCCTCCGCTCTACACCTAAACCTTGTCACCACAATAAACAGAACATGCCAGAGGGATAGATTCCTGTCCCAGAGACGTCCCATACTCTGGAATAAACTACCTATCTATATCAAACAAAGCTCCTCATTAGCACTCTTCAAGAAAAATCTTGATGATTGGATGGGGAATAGGAAATTCACCCCGGGGATCACCTCTGTGGCTCTGCTCGACAGTGGCACAGGAAAATAATTTTTTTGGGTGGCAAAAGCCAGGGTACTTTTTTGGCTGGGCTTGTATAGGCCCCAGGGCCGATAGCCTAGTACCTACCTATGAACCTATGAATCTAGACTTAACCAACTATCTGCAGTTATTCTGCAAGTAGTTAAAGCAGTATGCCTTTAGAGTACAAATGAATAAATCAGTTTCCTTCCCACCTTCTCTTTTCATAAGCATCCCACAAGTATCCATGCTTGGGACATTCATGCTTATAATTTTTATTCATACACTTTCAACTGAAAAATCTGAGTTGCAGTTATACTGCTTTTTAGATTATCTAGTCCTTCCGAGAGCAGACAACTAAGCAAAAGTTAGCATGGTTCCCAACTAGAAACTGATCATTTATACAGCTGAGTTTTATACAAAGAGCTACAGATCAGTTCTCTCAAACTAAAGTTATTGTTTGGCTTTTTACCTACTTGTAATCATTTTGACTTTTGAAACTAGGAAAATTCTCTTTCATGCAAAGAGAAAATTAAAATAGATTTAGGTGAGCTGTGTGAATTCATCCCACTATAACACTGTTTCAGATTGTAGAAACATGATCAAATGACATTTATATACTTTTTTAAAAGTATTACATTTATGTGAGGGCAGAGTCCCCAACTAACCCCATGCAGGACTGTGCCCACTGTATACTCTTAGCTACTATAAACAACTCCAAGGTACACAAAATGCAAAGAGGGATTTCCCCTCTGTTGTGATCATCCTTGACGAGTATGAATTTTGGCTAAGTACATAAAAATCAGGATTTGCACACTGGGGTCTCACATGTTTGACCACTTCACAATTAAAATGTTATTCCAGTTCATATTCTTTCTTTCTTTCTGTTTTACTCTTCAGATACAGAGCATGGAAAAAATTTAACTGGCTATGTAAACTGCCTATAGTAGCCACACTTGTGTTCATGGCAGGCAAGAGCATCTCTAGGCAAGGGAGTAACTCTCTCCACTAAACATGCATGTCCACATAAAGATACACCAAACTCTGTATAGGTACAACCTGCTGTTCCCACACAGGAAAAAAAATGGTAAAGTCCCTTTTCAGAATTTTGTATAGCTTTCCATAACAGAGCACATTACTCATTTAAGCTGCTTGCTAATCAGCATGCTATTCTGTCTTCAACTCTAGCCTAATCTTGTTTGTTCCACGCACAGGTTCACAGCCAATTTCCATCAAAGGTGACAATCACGCCATGTACCTTGTCTATGAGGTAAACATCTTAACCATTATGCCAACCCCAACCTCATTGCCTAGATATTTCTGCTCCTCTGCAATGCCTCAGCATCTCTGTAAGCTTCAGTTTGACAGCAGAATCTTTTACAATAAGTTGATCTAAATTCAGAAGCAGTATAACAGGAAGCATTTGTTCACTAGCTATCCTATCTAAATTCACATTAACTTATACTTACAGACATTAAAATGGACCTGCTCATAGGAAGTTAACATACTTATTATACAATGGCTGGCCATTAACATTCAAAAACAAACACGCTGATTAATTAGCCCAACCAACTTGCCCAATGTAAATCGAACATATGCCAATGGAAAAAAGTCCAGTCCTCTGACGTTCTTCTATAAATATATGCTATGGAAATTCTATTTTTTTTTTTTGTTTGTTTAAAAACAAATAAATAAAATTACAAAAATTGGAGACTTCAAAACAATGAGAGAGATAGGACACACACAAATACAAGGATAATTAGGTATTTTGTGCAAAACTAGAGAAACGCACCTGATTATTCTTACATTTTCTCTGTCCCTTCTCTCCTGTATGTTGAAAGTCTCCCAGTTTCAATTTTTTTAATTAAAAAAAAAAAAAAAGCAACGGAGATCTTCCTTTCTCTGTTGCTTCCATTACACAGCACTGATGTACTGCATAAGCATGGAAACAAAAGTCCCATCCTGGATTTACCCACGGTTGGCTTTGCTTGGTCACTCAGGTGAATGGGTAGATCCAGCATTACCCACACCCAGCCTTGGGTTATTTTTAGAATACTTCTTCACCTGAAGCATGATATGAGGCTGCACTGTTGTGTTGTTCCTACAACTATTATGTATAAATTGCATATCACAGACTATCATACTTTTATGTATTTGGCATGCCCAAAGGTCATGATTACAAAATGTTTTTCTAATGAACTGCTGCAATTAACTAGTATAAATACTAACTAAGTGAATGAATGAATGAAGTGGTTCTACAGATTAGTTAAATGATTTGCTTAGCACTAAATTATGCTAATGAAATCTATGAGAGTCTGACCCAAATGTTTTGGATGGATGCATCTTATTAACATCTTATTAACATCTTATTAATCTAAATTCAAGAGTATATTGTTAATTGGTTTTGGCATAAATAATGTATGTTGTTTATACAAAATAAATTATGCTTCTTCCTCAAGGTGTACAACTCTGTTGGTGCTCTTGCTAAGTCAGTCTATGAGAAGATGTTCTTCTGGATGGTTTACCGTATCAACCAGCAGCTGGATACTAAACAACAGAGGCAGTACTTCATTGGTGTCCTGGATATTGCTGGGTTTGAAATTTTTGATGTAAGCTTCATTATAAACATTTTTAAATCTCAGTTTCAACTTTTGGATTTGATTTTTTCCCATTGCCCATATTATCATTCTATTTCTTATACCTTAAAAGACTGATGTGAAATGTTTGCATTTATGTTTAGATTTCAAAGCTGATGTACATGTAGGTACTATAATACCGCCTTTTTGAGTACACACCTTACCAGTTTGCTGTCTTTGACAATAATCTATAATTACTTAGTTTTCAATCACAGAAACAGTTAAAGTCGGTTCTATATTAGTTTGAAGTATTCTTAGAACCACAATGCACTAACTGAATAAATGTTTTTCTTTGTTACAAAATTAATTAATTAAATAAATAAATAAATAAAACCATATTCTTAAAGGAAGTGTGCCAGCTAACAAAAATAAATAAATAAATAACCATATAGTCTAGATTCTAGAGATGATTCACTTACTATCTAAGCTAAGGGAAACATTTGTGAACATCCCCACATGGTTTTCATTCTGCAAAGAGGAACATGTTTCAGGAGCTAGGACAGAAAAGTTCAATATGAGAGATGGATAAGAACAGGCAGAGTAATGCATAAGCATCATCTAGAGGTCATCAGGTTTATTTTTGAATGCTTCAAATGTGTCACTGCACATCTAACACTTCATAAGCATTGGTATGGTTACCTTTCACACTACTGGCCTCATGTCCCTAGGTCTACCTGTCAGTGACCTGTTATTAAGCTCATTTGTTTTCTGTTCCACGCCAGCAGGTGGCGCTGGATATCAGGAAATGGAAATGTCATGCTGTCAATGGTGTTCTTCTGCTGCTCTATCCCTGACATTTCAGTCACTGGGCATCTACCACACATTAACTTTGAGGTCAGAGCTTGATAATATTTTCACATGCATGCCTACAATACAGCTATCATCATCTGTCTGTCAAGTATGCCCATGTAGTCAGACCCTGCTAAAATATATGACCTTCATAATTAAAAAAGCAGAGGTCTATGCCCACTGACACCCCCCCCCCCCCCCATGTCAGCCACTGCTCCAAAACCAGACTTGTGGTTGCACTGGGCACAGTGAAAATGCAGGCAATTGCCCAGACCCTGCCATAGCAGTCTAGTTCACTGCATATTTTCACCTCTCTCAAAACATGATAGGTTAGAGAAGTAGAATAATGCTAAACTTAATGCCTTTTTTGTTACAGATGGATAATTAATGGATAATGTTATAGGATAGATGACATTAGAGGAATATGGAGTGATGCAACTGCTCAAAAAAAAACTGATGTAACTGACAAGAAGTATCCTGGATTCGGTTGCATGCACTTCATTCAGCACATCAGGCAATGAGCACCCTTCAGCACTTGTTGTTTCCATAGCAGTACAGGTTTTACAGGATCAGTTTGCTAGCCCAAGGCCCAACCCTCTTTAGAGGGTGCACCACACACACACACACACACACACACACACACACACACACACACACACACACACACACACACACACACACACATAAACCTAGGGCCAATTTAGTGTCCAATCCAAATACTGCATGTCTTTGAAATGTGGAGGGAAACCAGAGCACCCGGAGCAAACCCACATGAACACAGGGAGGACATATGGACTCCACACACACCCCAGCCAAGAATCAAACCACAGAACCTCTTACGGTAAGGCAACTGTGGTAACTACTACATCACTGCTCCATCCAACAAGAAGTATGCAAATAACTAAAACAGAAAGTGAATAAATGCATTTTATATAGGTGATGTTAAAGTATGCAATACATTCTTATATTTATTTTATCATTTCAGTTTAACAGCTTTGAACAGCTCTGCATCAACTTCACCAATGAAAAGCTGCAACAGTTTTTCAACCACCACATGTTTGTACTGGAGCAAGAAGAATACAAGAAGGAAGGAATCGAATGGACATTCATTGACTTTGGCATGGACCTGGCTGCATGCATCGAGCTGATTGAGAAGGTAAATATGTTATTTGTGTGTGTGTATGTTACACACTATCTAATAATAAGTGAATTTTCATCATCACTGTAATCTGTCAATAAGAAAAGCTACAATATTGTATCAGATGAGGACCTTATCTGGGGGATATATGCAGCTGACTAAACACTGATTCTCTGAAGGGAAGGTAAGTATAGGACAAAAAAGTGATATGGGGCAAAACTCTACCTTCTTCAATGGGTTAAATTCATAGGTTCATAGGTAGGTACTAGGCTATCGGCCCTAGGGCCTATACAAGCCTAGCCAAAAAGGTACCCTGGCTTTCGCCACCCAAGAAAATTATTTTCCTGTGCCCCTGTCAAGCAGAGCCACAGAGGTGATCCCCGGGGTGAATTTCCTATTTCCCATCCAATCATCAAGATTTTTCTTGAAGAGTGCTAATGAGGAGCTTTGTTTGATATAGATAGGTAGTTTGTTCCAGAGTATGGGAAGTCTCTGGGACAGGAATCTATCCCCCCACCATGTTCTGTTTATTGTGGTGACAAGGTTTTGGTCCCTAGAGCATGTAGCTCAGAGGGACTGGGATTTCTTTAAGTGGTGCATGCCCAACAGCTCTGGGTTTGACATAGCTTTGTATGTTAGGCAGGGATCACCTCTGAGTAGGCGATATGCGACGGAGTGAAGCTGGAGTTTTTTGAGACGGTCTGCGTAGGGCATCTGTTTCAGGCTAGTAACCCTCTTCGTGAGGTATTTCTTCGGCCTTTCCAGTTGTTGTAGATGTCTTGTGAGGTACATACTAAAAGGGGTGCTGTAGTCTATAATGGGTCTAATGAGTGATGAGTAGAGGGGAACAATGACCTGTTTTTTTCCTGGATGAGAAACCTTTTGTGATGAGGTGTGCCATGTAGAAGGATTTCCTGACTCCTGTGGTGATATGATTATCAAAGGAGAGACTACTGTCCACCTGTGTCCCAAGGTCTCTTATGACACTTTCGGTGTTACGTAGACTACCAACTATGTGGTAGTTCATAAGTAGATGTTTTTTACCAAAGGGAATGAGAATGCACTTTTTGGCACTGAGCTTGAGGCCATGGCTTTGACACCAGACATCTGTCTCAGTGAGGCCCTTTTGTAGGATGCCCACATCGTTAAGAGTTTTGATTATGGCTCCCAGTTTGCAGTCATCTGCAAACTTCATTAGCCAAAGACCTTCTGTGTTAGCCTGTACTTCAGAAAAGTAGATACCAAACAGGAGAGGACCCAGGACTGAACCCTGTGATACTCCACTTGTCACTGGTCTGAAGTCAGATTTGGAGTCTGCTACTTTCACAGTGTGGGTTCTGTCAGTGAGCCAGTTGGCAACCCATCTTGTGACATTGGGATTTATACCTAGTTTAGTGAGTTTATCTATAATTTCAGAGTGGAGGATGGGGTGTCAAAAGCCTTGGTGAGATCTAGATAGGCTGTGTGAACCACCTACCCTTGTCTACAGCTTTGGTGACTGCTTCAAAGAAGTCGATCAGGTTTAGGAGACATGATCTGCCTTTTACAAACCTGAAAGGTTACTGTCAGGTGGACATGAAGTGTATACCTGGTAGAAACCTTTCCATATTCAGAGACAGCCCTATGACAGTACTTTAGCACAAAGTGCAACATCATGGTAGGCTGTCACTGCGGATGTGTTAAATGCTAATGAAGTACTCCAGGGGGAGAGACATATACTACATAGCCACTTGCTCTCCCTAGGAGCTGCATACATTAAGGCTTTTATGGAGCTGAATGATTTAGAGAATCTGTATGCTACGTAAAGTAACAAGGTCGCTACTTATTGCATTCTAATGAACACAGACAAAAGCTTGTGTTCACTTATCATGGTACAGGTAAATGCTGGGGGGGGGGGTCAGCTGTCAGGTAGTGTTAGGGTGTGTCTGCATCTGTGCGTGACTACATGTGTGAGTGTGTTTCTGCCAGGGAGGTCACAGTCAGGGGATTAGTAATGGGGTAAGGGTGTGTTTGTGTGTGTGTGTGTGTGTGTGTGTGTGTGTGTGTGTGTGTGTGTGTGTGTGTGTGTGTGTGTGTGTGTGCATGTGTGCACGCGCGTGTGTGTCTGTGTCCGTGGGTGTGTGTGTGTGCGTGTGTGTGTGTGCGTGTGTATGTGTGTGTGTGTGTGTGTGTGTGTGTGTGTGTGTGTGTGTGTGTGTGTGTGTGTGTATGCATCAATGTGTGAATGCATGTTTTGGAGGTGGGGGCTGTCATATCTGCACACGCTCCTACACTAACAATTAAATCATACAGCATACAGTCCAGAGAGTATGGTTGACACCAGGAATAACTTTACTATTGTGCCTCAATGGTATCTAGTGTAGGGGAGAATGGAAAATACCAGGGATAACTTTTTAGTACTTTGCCTTGAAGGCACTGAGGACTGGGGGGTGGACACTAGGTACTAGGGATAATGTTTTACTATTGTTCCCTAACATCATTTTAAAAAGACATGGACTTGGGAAAATATTGCCACCAGGCTGAAATTAAAACACTATGCCTTGTTGGCAATTAGGGGCAGAGAGAACATTGGACATCTGGGAAACTCTCTATCAGTGTTTTTCAACCTTTTTACACTTGGAACCAGTTTAAATAGGAGAATTATTTTGGGGATTGCTAAGACAAAAATAAAAAAAAAAAACATTATTTATAAGGAATCAGTTAAAACAATCACTGTTTTGAGCATTGCATGCCAATGTAGTAATCTCACCAATTGAGAAAAATATAGATACATAGTGTGACCATAGAAATCGAGTATACTAAATGAGAAATGCTGATAAATCATTACCAGGATATAAAGTCTGAAACTTCATTCCTTTTTATGAGGAATAGACCAAAAATATGGGCAGAAATCTGGAAAGTTGAGAGGTATGCTACCTACCTACCTCTTACATATGCACACACACACACACACACACACACACACACACACACACACACACACACACACACACACACGCACACACACAAACACACCTACCCATCCATAGCTCTCAACCAAAAAGGAACAGGTCCAGAAATAATCAGGGACACTTTTCATACATTAGTATTATTAACTTGAGACAATGACAAAATAGCAGGACATGAGTGAATATGCATTTTTCTAAAGTAAAAGAAGTCTGTAACTCTAATTATTGTCATAATTAGTATAATTCATCACCTTTTGTCCAAAAGTCACCACATTTAGGTGGGATTAAGAGGGATAGAGCTAAAATTTCAGTCAAAATCAGGGATGTCCATCCCTCTTATACACGCACACCAACCTACCTCCCTCTTACACACACACACACACACACACACACACACACACACACACACACACACACACACACACACACACACACACACACACACACACTTACCTGTCACTTGTCATTCATGGTCTGCATTTTAAATGTCTTTTGGCATTCAAATTCCACATGCAAAGAAGACAAAGACATAAACAGCCATTCACAAAGATGCAACGTGTTGTGTGACAAGATGCAAAGGGCATTCTTCTTAAAGAAGACTTCCCTTAACAAAAAAAAAATCTTTTTGTAATTAAAAAATAAGTATCCCGTTTCATGGACTGGCAGGAAATTTCTGCCAGACCAGAGCCTGTCCGCAAAGCAGTTGTTGTGAAACACTGCTTTATATACTGTGCTGTAAAGCCACCCAAAAATATTCAAACCCTCTACCCTCCCACCTTGCATATAAGTCCTCTGCATCACAGCTAGACACTAGGGAACCATTTAAATATGTATATCATTAATGGGGTGTAAAAAAGGCTTTGAACCCTGCACCCTTTACACAGAAATCAGGAACCTAAACCTACTATGCTAACAAATCTGTTAACATTGTTTATCTGTATACATTATAAGACGGATGAAGCTCTAATGTCTGGCTTGATCCAATACTTGAAAGAGTCAATGAGTCATGAGGGATAATGGGAGGGGAGGCTTCATTAAAAATAAATTTGGATGATATCAGGGAGATTATTGAAACTATTATTATGAATTGCTTATAATGTTAATAGAGCAACAGCTCAAGCATCACTATACATTTTACTGCAAAATTATAATGTTATGTTTGCCTAGTACTTATGTTGCATTGTTTTGGTTCATTTTATACATTTGTACCCAGACTGTGAATGAAAATGGTTTCTAGACCATTTCACTTACGTGGTATACAAACAATAAAATAAATAAATACAACAATAACACTAATGAACCTGTAATGTCTGGCATTATTAACTGACTGTATGGATTTGTGCTTTATGAGGGCAGGGACAAATGCATAAGAGGAGACATCAGGGACATTGCAGTAACAAAGGGACGGGTAAGAGATATGTGGTATATGTTTGTGTGTTTGAATACATGTATATGTGTGCAAGAATGAATGGGAAGGCCTCTGCTAACATGATACATCGGACACTAGTGTTAACTACCTCAGAAAAGTGATGATCTACACGTGTGATAATTAACAGGAATTCAGAGACATGCAAATTAGCTGATAATTAGGTCTTTCCACACTGAGGCCAATGTGACTCTGAATTGCAGAATACTGCATTGTGGCAACAGGCCCTTTTTCAGCAGCACTTTCCTGCAAGTGCTAGGGTTCTTTCTGAGTCTCTGAGTTATCTTCCTCATGGGGACCATACCACCTTCTAACCCCAACTATTACTCTTCCATGGTCTCTACTGTCACTGAAGAAAAGCCACAGAAATACATTGGGAACCTCTCCTTGATGAGTCTCTGCTGACATGATATGTTGTTGCAGCTTCAGTGGCAAGGAACTGAACTTCAGAGAATCAACGTGTTTGACGAAAAGTATGTTACCATTAACAGCCGATGGTCTTTTTTTTGCTTTATATATTAAGACATAAACTGAAAATGACAGCCTCAGAGAGATTATGATGGCATGTTTAATACTTACTTGAGTTAACGAGGCAGTTAATAAAACCCATTAGAAGTGTACTTTTATGTCTACTGAATTTAAATCTGCCTTTCATCCAACTGGCAGAAATATACATCACTGACATTCCTACAATATTCATTAGTGCCATTATAGATGCACATGTAAAAACTAGTGCTACCCCATCAAGGTATACAAGGTGTACTGAAGTTGTAAAATACAGCTAATACTTCACATTTGTTATCATGGATAAAACAAAGTTTCACATGTTTTTCACCAGATGTGTGCCAAAATACCATAATAAATTGGAAACTAGCAGGCACATGAGCTATTTCATAGCTATTTCAATAGCCCTTTTGGAGTCTAATGCAGCTTGACTCCATGAACTGTTAAAGCTAACAAAGATTACTGCACACTTGTCAAATCACTTAGCCTTTTTTAATTGTATATTTTATTTTTTTATTTTGTTTGTACACAGGCAGGTGATGTTGTAGAACACAAGAAACTCTTAGAGACAATGAATCTAAAGGAAATAATAAATACTGAAAATTGCACATAGTATAATAAATCATAGTAAAACTACTAGATAGTTAAAAGATTACATTTCCAGATTGTCTTGATTCTGTAGAGCTGCCATATTAAAATAAGATGGCAGCTTTGAATGGTGCTGTTATAATAAAACTAATAGCAAATTTGGTGAAAGCTAAGATTTTTGTATTTATAGTGTGATGGTCTATTGTCTCCCATTACAAACTGTAGCCTATGTAAGAGGCTTAATTGTATTGAGGGAAGAGCCCCATGCTGTGACATTGGTCATTTCATTCTATTAGCATTCAGGGTGCCAGACAACTGGCCTGGGATGGGGGTACTTCGGGAACCAGTGGCAATTGTCCTGTCTGTGAGAGTGTTTTGGGGATCTCCACTGCCTAGTAACCACCTTGGTGAAGGCAGGTAAGTAAGGAGGCACAGAGATGACCCAGTGGGCTATGCATGTAAAAAATGTGCACATACTCACCTACACTAATGTCACTGTATGCCTGGCACAATCTAAAGTGGGAATAATGTCTACAGCATTGTTTCAGACCTTTGGTACAGTGGTCCTTGGGGTTTAGTAAACGTCCTTACTTGGAACAAATAAAAAGACAGCCACTGGACACATCCCTAGAACTGGAGGTCAGAAGGTAAAAACAAAGATACAAGCAAATAAATAAATGTGAAAAAATAACACAGTCTATATCTTATTAAGTGTTCCATCATGTAAATAAACACTTACATTTGTTTTCCAGCCTATGGGAATTTTCTCAATCCTTGAAGAGGAGTGTATGTTCCCCAAAGCTTCTGATCAGACCTTCAAGAATAAACTATATGATCAGCATCTTGGAAAGTCTAACAACTTCCAGAAACCAAGGCCTGTTAAAGGAAAAGCAGAGGCTCACTTCTCCCTGGTACACTACGCTGGCTGTTGTAGATTACAACGTCTCTGGATGGCTAGACAAGAACAAGGACCCCCTGAATGAGACTGTCGTTGGCCTGTACCAGAAATCATCGCTGAAACTGCTATCTTTCCTTTATGCTTCATACTCTGGGGCTGACGGTAATTATCTTCACCATTTCTCAGTATCGTTATGTTTAGTCTCAGCAGCAACAAACAAATCTGATACATATTTATCAGTAGCAAACAAATCATTTCTCCTCAATAAATAATAGCAAATACTTTTTATTTAATTAATAGAGTTAAAGCTGATGCTGATGTTTTCTTTTGTGCATAATTAATATTAATAGAAGGGGGATCGCAGGCAGTTTCAGTCTAAAATTTGGTTATACGAGACAACTGACAAATGGGCGGACACTAAATGGCACTCTGTTGTATAATGTATAAAGTATGGAAACGGAGAGCAAACCATTAGTTAGTTATAGTAAATAAAGAAAGATATGCATGGGCAAGTCTGGTGCACATGGGCAGGTTGGTCCCTGTCAGTTTATCAAGATTTTAGAAACTCAAACTCCAAATGGTCGAGACCACATGTAGAAAAAATTTTTTTTTATGTTTGAATTTTCGGAAACAAGAATCTTATGGTCTCTTCAATATTTTTTTTTTAGTTTCTGAGAAGTCAATCATCTAAAATAGACCCAGACAGATACGTGGCTTGTAATTTCTCCATTTATATCTGCTATATTTCATCTCCTTAAAGTAGCAAAATACAAAGAAAGGTAATAGTTACAAAGTCAACTATAACGTAATAGTGATGATATAAGAGAACTTCTGGGGAGATCATGGGAAGAGGAGAAAGGCTGTTGATCTTCACAACAGTAGTTTATTACACAAGAATAAAAGATGGTGTATTCTCAACCATAGCTGTGAAATTAAATGATTCATTTACCAGGTCTAAAAACTACTGATAGATTTGGGGGTCTTCTCTGGAGGGATGCTTTTGCATAGTAACATCATTTTTTGAATAATTTTGCAGTCCTAGGTTGATATAACTAATAAATAAATAAACAATAAGCTAACTAATCTAGCTAAGCTAGAACTCTTATGGTCCCTGTGTCTGCTCGCCTAGTGCGTCCCTACACAAGCTTGAGGTAAAATTGCTGGAGCCTCAGTAGCCTGCCAAAGAAAAAGATTAACTGCATAATGATGAATGCTTTTTCCCTTAAGAAATCCTTGTTGCAATTTCTAATTGTGCACCAGCAATAATTAATTTCTTCAGTAACATTTCTATTATTTTTGACTTGACTCTATTGTGGAGGTGGTATATATTTGTTTGGGGGGGCTTGTCCACCACATCAAGGAGTGGTGCAGTGGGGGCTTGCCCCCCTGCAAGAAAGGAGTTTTTTCTCCATTTTGGATTTTGGGCATTTTTTTTTTGGAACGGTGACTTTCAGATAGTTAGTGTTTCATAATAGAACCATAACTTATTATTTCTCATTTCTGTTCCTAATGAACATCATAATGAATTGGGTTTGAGATTCTGCATCTAGGAAATACACTGCCTTACCTCTCTCATTGCTAATGTAGCACCACAGCTCATTATACATTTAATCCCTAGTGCATGCCCAAATTTTCATCTGCAGCTTAGATGTGCCAGGGACAAGGCTCCCTTTGACTCAGAACATATGCATTAAAGTGATCAAGAGATCATTGAAAATATTATGAATTAAGCACATTTTGAGTAATTTTCATTATTTTTCCACTTAAATATATGAGGTACATGGCAATTTATTGAATAGTGGTATTCTGAAAGTCATAACACTGAATGCAAAATACTGAAATGTCAAAATATTGCAATTTTACAGTGTGAACTCAACATACCTACTAATACATATACATGTAAAACACACACACACGCAAACACACACACACACACACACACACACACACACACACACACACACACACACACACACACACATACATACACATATGCTGTGCCAACACACAGCCAGTCAACAAATTATATAATTCCTCTGTTAGTAAAACTCAGAATCAATCACTAACATGAATCCTTGGGGGTGATATATTGATTTCAGCATTTTAACATTTTAGAATTGCAGTCAGCATTCACTATTATTACTTTCAATATTATACTTTTTCGTAATTTAATTTGGATTCATGTCTGTTTAATGCAAAGACATGTATGTTTTATTCTCAGTAGATTTTGAATGCAAGTTTTTTTGATGCTTCAAATTTTCATTAAATTGATGTAAGAATTCCTAAACCTAGATGCTATTGTTATTAAGGTTATCATGGAAGCTTTGTTCAGGTTAAGTTACTTGGCCATAGTCAACAAGACATTATTTGAGGAATCCAGTCTAGCTCCTTGAGATGAAAATTTTTCAGCAAGAGACTTTAGCAGTATGTTATAATACAAGTCACATATCTAGACTGTACAGAAAATGTATGCATAAATTAAATGTTTCACACATGCTTCCATAGAAATGAGCTATTTTTATAGCTCAAAATAAAATAGAAAAAGAATGATTGACTTGGAAATGGAATTAAAACATATTTGAACCAGACGGGACATTGCTAGTAAATTTCAAATAATTCTGCTTACAAAGTCATTATTTATTTCATTACAGGTGACACTGGTGGTAAGAAAGGAGCTAAGAAGAAGGGTGCTTCCTTCCAGACAGTGTCTGCACTATTCAGGGTAAGTACAATATTTTATTTTTTTACCTAGAGTGTTTTGGATTAGTATTTCATACAAGTACTGCCCTGTTCTTCTTACTTGATAATTGTTACCTATACTGGCACACCCAAATATCCAAACAACAAGGCTTCCAATATTCACATACTGTTTTTTTTTTGTAATGAAACCGCCATTATTATGCAAAGTACTTAAAAAGAAAAAAGAAAAAGGAAAGAAAGGCAGAAAGGAAATCCAGTGCATTATATATGAAAATATACTTTTCTTCAGAAATCAGTATTTTCAAGTTACTGGTACTGTTGAACATTTGTTCACTGAATTGTTGTTTGTGAAATGTGCATATTATCCAAGATGTCAGGTGGCTTACCTACATGTGTACATTACTTGAATGGTTATTACTGCATTCAAGCTTTGGGTTTCTTTTTGTCAAGCAGAAGAAACTGTAACCACTAGGCACATAACCTATGCAGCAAAGCTTTTTAAGGAACGTGACAGCACTTACCAGAAAAAAAGTACAATAGTAATTTTATACCTGTCATGGTTTATGCCATAAGGGTTTTAATTCAAAATACAAAAAAAGGAAATATAAAATAAGTAAACTGGTTTCTTAAGTTATGAATCCCATTTATCCTTTGAAAAAGCACTGTGGTGGATGTATTACTGTACTGGCTGTTTAACACAATTAATTAGCACAGTTAATAGCAATGACTGGCTTCTGCTGGATTAAAATAAAGGATCATGTGTAAGTTTATGTCTTTTGCTAATTCAGAAGGAAATTACTCCTATGGTTGCAATGTTCTTTGAAGAGCATGGCCTAGTTATTGATCTAGCACAGGATGTTTCATGTCTTCAAAACCAGGGTCAGTGTCTCTACTGACCTAGCCTCCAAAATAAAACAGCTGCCCTCTATTACAGCTCCCAGACCCAGCAGGATCCATTACTGTAGTATAAGCATTCTGGTACTAGAAAGTATTTGAAAGGAACAGCCATCAGATAAGTATAACAGAGACTCAGCTGAGATACTTTCCAGATGCTATGGAAGCAGAAAAGGAATAATACTATACAGTAATGGCTTTTGTAATGCAGACTGCGTAGCATCATCCATTACATGTAGCATAAGTTATGTCTCCTTTGTAACGCAACACCACTAGTGATTTAAGACATCACGTGTCTGGAGTCATGTGACCCAAGCAGGGTTACATCACTGGAGCTTAACTTAAGGTATCACATGTGGCGTGAGTCATGTGACTTTGGGAGATTTACAGGCTTGGTTAGTAATTTAAGGCATCATATATGAAACAAGAAGAAAGGTAGGCCTTAATATTATGTTCACAGATATGGAGCAGGGAAGAGAAACATTGCTATTGTGCTGCGCTACTTTATAGGAGTATAATTTGCTTTCAGTATGTACTAGAAAGCATTTTGTCTAAGAGCACAATCTGCAGTTTATGAACAACGATGACCATGTTAATGGATTTCCATGCTTCTTGTACTGGTTTAGGAAGAAGACTCGATGTTGGTAGCTAGGACTGAGGCATGTGTTCACATGTCTAGGGGTTACAGACCTTCTGGGGGTACAGCCAACCTGTGTAAGGTGAACCAAGTGATATGACCAGGACTATCTGATTCATATGCTTCATACAGACATTGTGTGTTAAAAGGACAGTAAATGGATTTAAACTGAACTTCATGCTACACTGCAGTTTATTATTTAATACAAATGAATTCAACGTCATCCCTTTTTAATCCTCTCTCTCTCTCCAGTGTGTATTTCTCTTTTCCCTCCATCACTGTTGCTCATATCTCCATTTACACACATTTACATACTTTTTATGTTGATATTATTTAAATAATGAAGGTGTACTTTCTTCAGGCTAGAGAAGTTCTAGTATTTCCTCTCAAACAAAGGAAACTTGATTATAATATGATCTGCTATGTCATCTGTCCTCAAAATGTTTTTCATAATTTAAAGATTTAGTAACCTGTACTGTTTTTTATTCTACGAACAGGGTTTATAACTCATTATAGTTGGTATAGCATTCAAGGGAAATCTAAAGTATAGGGTCTATACTGTGTTGGTTAAACTTGTAACAGTTGTATATAGCTTACATAATATTTGTATGTGGAAAGTAGAGTGTCACTTTAGGAATATGTTCAATGAAGTATTTGTATTTGATGCACCAGCCCTTTAAACATTCAGATGTGTTCACTGGTATATAAAATTCCACGAACCTCTGTTAAAACTATAAACTTTAGGAATTTAAGACAGGAGTACAAAACTGACCATAGCAAGATCAAATATTTTAGACAGAGCTTAACATTTATTTGTTCCTAGTGGTGTATTATTTTAAAATGTCTGTACTGGCTTTGTATAGGTTTACGTTTGAAAATGGTTTGAGTGCCAGATTAATGCAGCAGTCATAAACAAATTAATAAATTAATAAGCAAAATGGAATGTGAAATGTTTAAAAATTAAGTTAATAAAAAGGAATATTTAACTTGCATTTTTATGCATATTTCTTTTAGTAGTAAAAATTAAATTAGGAGGACTACAACAATTTGACACAAGTTCATAAATACTAACAATATATAACTGATGCAGGAAAACCTGAACAAGTTGATGACAAACTTAAGAAGCACTCACCCTCACTTTGTACGCTGCATTATTCCAAATGAAACAAAGACTCCAGGTAATATATGCAGAATAATATTAAAATTTGCGTGTCTTTGATTTTCTAGAATGAAGAGTCATTAACAGGAAAGATAAGTAGACTGTTACATCTCTGTATACGTTGCTAATGACTCTTCATGTACCAGATGTGCTTCCAGATTGTTTTCTCTCTGTACTAGTGCATGGAATAAAAAGAGGAAAATGGAGAGCTTTTTTATTTAAGAATATGGTGGATATGTAGAATACGTTTGCATTTGTGAGACATAGTAAACAACACTGGCTGGAAAATGCAAGAGTGTAGTTTTAGAAATAAGGCAAGTTTGTGAATGGACAAGCAATACATATATTGTAAAATACATGTAATAAACACATGTTTATATGACCAGACTCACCAACGTATGCTATATAAATATACAAACATATCTATATATCTATGAGTATGTATATGTGTCTATGAGTATGTGTGTGTGTGTGTGTGTGTGTGTGTGTGTGTGTGTGTGTGTGTGTGTGTGTGTGTGTGTGTGTATATATATATATATATATACGTGGGGGGGACTTTATGTAAATAAATATCTATAAACTCCTTTATTTCTGCAATTGGAGATTGAGTCATATCGGAAAAGGTCCAGAAAACCAGCACACTCACTTGATAAGCAAATAGTAAATAAATAAATTAAATCATCTATGCATAGAATACATTTTCACTGTTTGATATCCAGTGATGAAGGGTCACATTATTAAGCGATGTATTTTCTTTTCATTTGCCACAATACATGTTTTATTAGTTGAAGTACTGGTATTATCTTTATTTTTGGTCAAGTCACCTCTTATGATGCTGATATCTTTCAAAATAAGACATTTGTTCTATATCAGCGTGACATGCTTTTTACTATTATTGAAGCAAACTGCTCAAAACTAAAGAAACACTTGTTTATTTGCCATTTTTATTGCTTCATCAGTTTGATAGCTTGTGTTGCCAGCTTTTTTTGCTTTTGTTTCTGTGCTTTTTACTTTATCTTGCACAAATAAAATTAGTTGTGTCATTTGGCAGGTGTGGTTGCTGTTATTTATTTATTTATTGACTGGCTGCTTTGTTGTAAATAATCCAGGTATGCAATGGTTATAACTTCAGATCCACAGCTCTCTGAAGAACATTTTAGACACAGGAATATTGATTTCGAAGACTATGATAATGATAAAATTAGATTACAAAATATTTATCACTGGGATTAAGTGTCATGTTGTTACAACTTCACTTTGCTGCAATGATTTTCAAACTTAGTCTAATTTGTTTTCTCTCAGCTGTATAACAGAACAGCATACACTGCCATTTTATGACTATTTGTTGTTATAAACTAATAATGCAGAAGTGATTAACTTTGCAATACAAATGTCACTCAGCTTTCTATAATTACAAATGCCAAGCAAAATATAAGAAAACTCAACTATGAATTTGAATGTTAATCATAATTGTTTTGTAATGCTTTTTAAACCCTTCCAAAATTGTTAATTTCCTAATATGAATTTTGATTCTAATTCCCTAGGGGCCATGGACCATCATCTTGTCCTGCATCAACTGAGATGTAATGGTGTGCTGGAGGGCATCAGGATCTGTAGGAAAGGATTCCCAAGCAGAATCCTGTATGGTGACTTTAAACAGAGGTATATGTCACATTGTAACTTCTCTCATATAATTCCTAGCTATGATAAAAGCTAAACATAACGTATATTATTTTAATCCTGAAATAACAGATACAAGGTGTTAAATGCCAGTGCAATCCCAGAAGGACAGTTTATTGACAGCAAGAAAGCAAGTGAGAAACTACTGAGCTCTATCGATGTCGACCACACACAGTACAAGTTTGGGCACACTAAGGTAGATCAGTACAATGTCTGCTGTATTTATAGGATTCTGACTTTAAATGCAGTGCGGACTTTCTTTTGTCAAATAAAAACAACATCGATTTTAACAATTCTAAAATCTCCTTCTTAACAGATTATTTCAGATAGATTTTAAAAATATATATATATGTATATATATAGAAAGAGAGACAGTGACAGACTGAGAAATAAGGATGTTAAAAATATACTACAGTCCACATGATTAGTATTTCAAAGTATGTTTTATATCATTTTAAGAACTTGGACTTTTTTTAATATCAGAAATGATAAGAGTATGCAATAATTCACTTCTTCACCTCTCCGCCTGTTCATCCATCCATTTGTAAAGCCATGAACAATATTGCTATGAACTTATCGGGACACCTATTTTACTATTACTTTCTGCTTAGGTTTTTTTCAAGGCCGGTCTCCTGGGTATTCTTGAAGAGATGCGAGATGAAAAGCTAGCTCAACTGATGACCCGTCTTCAAGCACTCTGTAGAGGACATCTAATGAGAGTGGAATTCAAAAAGATGATGGAGAGGAGGTAAAATAACAAAATACTGTGAGATGCCGTGTCTGCAGGTGTTATAAGAATGACTAATAGTACCTTTTCTAACATCATCAGTGCTATTAAACCAGAACATGACATACCATTTCTGTCTGCTTTACTTTCATTACACAAGCATTCAGTAAAATGAAATACATTGCTATCACTTATGTTAATGGATTTCTCATTCTAAAATAATTATGTAAAATATCAATTTTTTTATCTGATCTTCACAGGGAAGCTATCTTTACCATTCAGTACAACATACGTTCTTTCATGAATGTGAAAACTTGGCCTTGGATGAAGCTGTATTTTAAGATTAAACCTCTACTGAAGAGTGCAGAAGCTGAAAAGGAAATGCAAAACATGAAAGAGGAATTTGAAAAGATAAAGGCAGAGCTCGCCAAATCTGAAGCAAGACGAAAAGAACTTGAAGAAAAAATGGTCTCCCTTCTTCAAGAAAAGAATGATCTTGCACTACAAGTTCAAGCAGTAAGTATTACTTATATACCACAAGATCTGAGGAGAAAAGCTCGAGTAAATTACATACACAAATTTATAGAATATATAAAAATATATTCTAAGTTATAAAATATACTAAAAATAAAATGTAAAACATGGAATATGCACAAAAAGTTAAACAAAATGCAGTTACAATAAACAAAATAGAATGAGATCAATTTATCAGAAATCTGGCAATTTCAAATATGCACAATATGTATTTTCAGATGAGGCATGGAATGTACAATATAAAGGCAGATTGGAGTCTATGTACTATAAGAGTATCAGGAAAGTACAGTTTTGTACCTACCATAAATGTAGATGTTCGAGTGTATACCCTGCTGCAGTCATCACACTTGGGTTATCCTGCCGTCAGGCGGTCCCGCAGTCAGCCCAAATTCCAAAGTCTTGGTCCGGCGTCGGTTGCTGTCGCTTCTTCCCTGACGTCAGTGTGCCAGGGGTATATAAGAGGCATCCGACGCCATTTTCTTCAGTTTTTCTTGCCCCAGATGTTAGGTGCCCCCGATAGGTAGGGAATATATATATATATATATATATATATATATATATATATATATATATATATATATATATAAATACATATAGCTATATAAAAATAAAACAATACCCTTAGGCACAAGCAAATACACCACAGAGGTAGCATAGGATAGAGTGGTAGAGATAAGTTCAGCTAGTTCAGAGGGGATGGAGGGAGGGTAACCTGGACTGCAGCAGGGTGAACACTCGAACATCTACATTTATGGTAGGTACAAAACTGTACTATGTTCATCGTGTTACCCTGCTGCAGTCATCACACTTGGGTAGAATCCCAAAGTTAAGGATGGGGGGTGGAGTCAAACAGGGTTAGAGGAGGCTAGAAGGCCCTGCAAAACTGCAGTGGCGAAGCCAGCTCTAGTCTTAGAGTAAAGTGGTAAGTGATAGTGTTTGGTGAAGGTGTGTACTGAACTCCAAGTTGCAGCTTCCAGAATATCCTTGGTAGGCACCCCCCTGAGGAAGGCTGTAGATGTAGCTGCTGCCCTGGTGGAGTGGGGCCTAATGCTAGCAGGAACTGTTTTTCCATGGTGGGTGTAACAAAAACGTATGCAATGTCCTAACCATTTGGAAATGGTCTGTTTTGAGATAGCCTTTCCTTGTGATGTTGTAGCATAGGATTCAAAAAGCTGGCCAGATTTTCTGAAAACCTTAGTTTTATCCAAGTAGTAATGTAGCTGCCTGTGAATGTCCAAGGAATACAGGAGTCTTTCTCCTTTGTTCTGCGGATTTGGAAAGAAGGTGGGTAAATGGATGGTTTGATTTAGAGCCACACTGGATACTACCTTAGGCATAAAGGAGGGGTTAGTTCGTAGAGAAACTCTGTCTTGATGAAAAATGAGGAAAGGCTCTACCGCCATAAGAGCCTGAAGCTCTGAGACTCTTCTGGCTGAGGTAATTGCTAGCAGCAGGGCAGTCTTCCATGATACAAACTTTAAGTCAGATGAGAAATCTGGCTCAAAAGGAGGGAGCGTAAGTTTTTCTAGAACAAAATTGAGGTCCCAAGTTGGTGTTGGTGTTCTCCTGGGAGGCCTGATGTTTTTGGCCACTCTGAGAAACTGCCTTGGAAGTGGATGTGAAAATAAGGGAGGATCTGTGTTGTAGTGAGCTGAAATAGCTGAGGCGTGGATTTTAATAGATGAAAAAGAAAGTCCTTTGTGTAACATCTCAGTTAAATATTGTAGGATCTGAGGTATGTCCAGCAGAAGGGTATTTTGGCCTTTAGCTTGGTTCCAGGTACAAAACCTTTTCCATTTGTCTGAGTAGGCTTTCCTGGTGCTGGGCCTCCTGTCCTCCAGAATAACATCCATAACAGCTTGTTAAAGAGGAGATGGCTGGTTGCTTAGGAGATTTGCCATGCAGCCAAATTTAAGGTTTTGAGCTGGCTGTGTAGAATCTGACTGTCTTGCTGTGTGAGCAGATGAGAAATTTGTGGTAAAATCCATGGTGAGCCCTGGGCCATATTCCGTAATAGTGGGTACCAGTGCTGCCATGGCCAGTCTGGGGCAATGAGTATCATTTGGGGTCTCTCTATCCTGCCTTTCAGCAGCACCTTTGTGAAAAGGGGCAATGGAGGGAAGGCATATACTGACAGCATTTTCCAACTGAATGAGAGCGCGTCCACTTTCCAAGCTTGATGGAGAAATGTCCTTGTGCAAAATTTTGTTAGCTGATAGTTTTGGGGGCTGGTAAACAGGTCTATGTCTGGGTGTCCCCATTTTTGAGTTATCATTGCAAATACTTGTGGATCCAGTTTCCGCTCATGGGGATCCATGATGTTTCTGCTTAGGTCGTCTGCCAATGTGTTCTTTTTTCCTGGCAGGAATTGAGCTTGTAATTGCACTTGGTAAGCCAGTGCTGTGTTCCACAAGGTCACTGCTTGCCTGCATAGAGGGTAGGAGTGTGTACCCCCTTGTTTGTTTATGTACCACATTACTGTGGTGTTGTCTGTCCGTATTATAAGCTGTCCTGGATGTAAGAGGTCCTTGAAGGCTGTCAGGGCATTCTGTACAGCTAGCATTTGTTTTTCATTGATGTGCAGATTTCTTTGATCTGCAGTCTGTATGCCTTGAATGCACCATCCTGCCATGTGTGCCCCCCAGGCGTAGTCCGATGCATCTGTTGTCATAGCTTGCCTGGCTGGGGGTAAGATGAAAGTCTGACCCTTGTTGAGGTGACATGCCTGTGACCACCATAGAAACTCTTGTTGAAGGCAGGGAATGAGAGGTATCATTGTTTCCAAGCTGAGGCTGTGTTGAGTCCATACACTTTTTAGGTACCATTGTAATTTCCTCATATGCAGTTTTGCAAATGGTATTAGTAGTATGCAAGATGCATGAAGCCCAAGGCCTGCAGAATTTTTCTTGCAGGGAGTTGGGTCTTTGTTGCCATTGTTTTGAAGTATTGAGTTAGTTGTAGTTGTTTGTCTGGCATCAGATAAGCCATCTGGGCCGTTGTATTCAAGCTGGCACCCAGGAATGTCATATTTTGTGAGGTCACTAGTTTTGATTTCTTTTCGTTTACTGTGTGCCCTAGGCAACTTAGAAAGTGTTTTACAAAAGCCAGATGTTGTAAGAGAATGTCCTTGCTTTCTGCTTGGATGAGGCAGTCGTCCAGGTATGGGTATATTTGAATTCCTCTTTGTCTGCAGTATGCAATTACTGGTGCCAGGCATTTTGTGAAGACCCTGGGTGCAGTAGATAAGCCAAAGGGCAGTGCAGAGAATTGGTAATGGGTTGAACCTGCAATGAAACGGAGGTATCTTCTGCAATTTTGTCTGATAGGGACATGCAGTTATGCCTCATTGAGGTCCAACATTACTAGCCAAGCTTTCTTGCCCAACATGGGAAGAAGCTGCTGTAGTGTTAGCATCTTGAATTTGGGTACTTGCAAGAAGGTGTTTAGAATTGAAAGGTCCAGAATGGGTCTCCAAGCATTGTCCTTTCTGGGGACTAGTAAGAGCCTTGAGTAAAATCCTTGGCCTTGCTCCTGTGCAGGTACCAGATGAATGGCTCTCATGTCCATGAGAGCTGTAATTTGTTTTTGTGCCTCTGCCCATTGATTTTGTGGCAGGTTTGGCATTCCTTTTATCCTTGGCAAGGTGTGGAAATGGAATCTGTATCCTTGTGAGATAATGTCTAGGACCCATTTGTCCTTTGTGACGATGCACCAGTTGTCTGCAAAAAGTGCTAATTTTCCTCCCAAGGGAGCTGCCAAGAGAGTTTTGCTTGGCAGTTTGAGGTTTAAGTCATTGTGTTTGCCTTCTAGTAGTTTGGGACCTGTCTTCTCCTCCCTTCTGTGTTGCAGTGCCCCATTGTCGAGGTTTGTAAGGGATATGTGCTTGTCCTCTGCCCCTTGGGCACCTGTATTTACCCTCTGTGGTCTGTCAGAAGCTGGAAAGGACCAATTTTTTGTTGGCCAATTTCTGCTGAAGCGTGGGGGCTGTACCTGTAAGAAATCTTTGACCGTCTACATAGATTTTGCCTTATCCTCCATTTTCTTTAAAACCTCTTCTGCTTTAACCCCAAATAAGACATCCTGCTGTAAGGGTGCATCTAGTAACTTTGCTTTAACATGATCAGGCAGAGTTTGTTCCTTTAACCAAGCATGCCTACGTATAACAGACCCAGTAACAGCTGCTCTACAGGAAGCTTCCAAGGAATCAAATCCACATTGTAAAGTATGTTTGCCCACCTGTTCAGCTGCATGCAACAGATCCTGCATTTCCTTGAATTCAGACTGTTGAGGGTGAGTGCTCATCTTTTGTTTTATTTGAGACATAAGGAATTGCTTGTATTTAAGCATGTGAAATTGACAATTTAGTGCTCTCATAGCTAGAGTAGCTGAGGTGTAAACCTTCTTCCCCCACCTATCTAGTGCTCTGGAGTCCCTTTCAGAGGGTACAGGATTTTTAGCCATAGAAGCCTTAGCCCCTTTGGGACCCTGGGAGATTGTCTCTGGATCAGCAACAGGGCTTTTGTAAAGGAATTTGTGTGAGTCAGGCACTCTATAGTATCTATCTGGTTTGGCTGGAGCAGGAGGCAGAGAATCTGGATTTAGACTAGATTCTAAATAAACATCATCCACAATGTCTAAAACTGGGGGAATAGCAAGTGGTCTGTGCTGGGGGAGTAAAAGAAACTCTCGGAGCCTTTTCTTTGAGATGGAGTAGTCCTGACCTTCCCAGTGGAAATGTTCCCTCATGGTATGTAAGGTTTCCAGAAAAGGAATAATCTTCAGGGGAAGAAGCTGAGGGAATGGAATCTTCAGTATCAGAATCTTCATAAGGGGGAAAGGAGTAATCCTGGTCCTCAGAGGAGCCTGAGGAAATAGACACTTGATCAGAGGAGGCATAAACCTCCTCTTGTCTAGGCCTTTTGTCGGGGGGGTTTGGGAACCCCTGATTAAAGAAATCAAATCTTCAGCCATTTTAAGCATCTGTTTCTTAGGTATGGGGCCTTGAACTGGAGACTGAAGTGCAGTCTTTTTTGGTTTTAGAGGAGTCTTAAGCTTAGCATAAGATTTTATGGTGAGAGTAGTCGGTCTGAAGACACCTTCTGAAACCGAAGGTCTTTCTACAGCACCAGCTTCTCCTTCTGCAATGTCGTTGGTAGGGCCTAAAGAAAATGGCTGAGTCAGCCTAAAACTCCCTGCTAGAGAATCCAAAGTGGTCTGGGGTTCCGATTCTGCGGTAGCCAGGGGCGGCGTAGGCACCTCACTGAAAACCGGAGGACCGGTGACTGGCCCAGGTGAGGCCTCGGAGTCTGGCTTGGATCTAGGCTGCCTGTCTTTATCTTTGCGGTTTTTATGCTCTCCGGTAGTCGGTTGCTCCGATGGCATAGTGTAATTAAATTTCCTACTGAAGTAATGTCGTGCAAAATCAAAGCGTTGCTTTATAGTTCGCTTATTGAACCTAGCACAAAACCGACAACCAGTGATATCGTGGTCTGGGCCTAGGCAAGGTATACAATAAGAATGAAAATCCTTATGAGGTATTTGCTTCCCAAAAGAAATGCAATTGTTAACTTTTTCTGACATCGGACTGAGGCAAGAAAAGGTTCCCCAATGGGGTACTTAGCTTTGAAGACTTCGGACTGAAACTCGATTCGAAAATCTCAGGTGTCGGCCGACCGACACTTGCAAACTGCTTCTGCTTCAGGCACCGCGTGGCAAGAAAGACTGAAGAAAATGGCATCGGATGCCTCTTATATACCCCTGGCGCACTGACGTCAAGGAAGAAGTGACAGCAACCGACGCAGGACCAAGACTTTTGAATTCGGGCCGACTGCAGGACTGCCTGACGGCAGGATAACCCAAGTGTGATGACTGCAGCAGGGTAACACGATGAACATCTACAAAAACAGATGGACTGCATACATAATTACATTGTTTTTAGTTGTAGTGGATATACAGTAGTCACACCACTGCATGAGTATAGCTACTTAAAATTGTGAGAAAGGGAGATTCATAAGAAAAGTAGCAAAAAAGTTATTAGAGAGGAAGAAAAGTGAGTAAAGGAAGAAGAAAAAAGGTCGGAGACATCTTAGACAAATGAAAATGAAAATAAGATCATGTTTAATTTTGAAGCTTTGAATCAGTACTCAGACTTTAAAGAATACACATACAGACTGTATCTGGTTTAAAAATGATGAAATGCCTTAGAGTACCATGTTATATATGACCATTTATTTCTGTTGAAAAACAATACTTTCTATGTCATTTATTACATATCATTTCTTTTTGGTTGGCATCCTTTAAATAGTCTACTCCTTATTAGTAGCATTTAGCCAAATGTTATATGTGATTCGATAACTCCTCAGCATTCAGTGTTCTCATCGGTTAAGATTTCTCAGGCAGCACATTTGTGGCTTCACTTCTGTAAATACTCAGAGCTGTAAGAACATGATGGCTCCCACAGCAGGAGTGCCAAACGGCATAACAGCAGCGTGTAGCTGGTGGCAGTATCAGCTATATTGTGAGTCTGCCTTTTTCCCATAAAATATATTTTCTCCCTTTAAACAGCTGCGTTAAATCACTTTTAAATGCACATTTTGAAACCAGTATCTTTTACTAGCTGTTCAGGACTGTTACTCTTTAGTTGTATCAACTGAAGATAAGTATAGCTAAACATAAAATATTCCTCTCAATGGCTTTTAATAGTTTTGTCAGCCTATACACCAAAGAATATATATATATATATATATATATATATATATATATATATATATATATATATATATATATATATACACACACACACACACACACCATAACTGCATATTCACAAACAAATTCTGG